>NC_030387.2:17671330-17736651 GCF_001625215.2 Daucus carota subsp. sativus | reverse complement strand
ACACAACTTGTAGCTTCATTTTCGGTTGTTTAAAATTAGAATCAACTTGTAGTTTCATTCTTGACTCGTTTGAGCCTGTAAACAACTTGTTGCTTCATTATTGGTTGGATTGAAGTTGGAAACAACTTGTAGCTTCATTCTAGACTCGTTTGAAGTGGAAAACAATTTGTAGCTTCATTTTCGGTTGTTTAAAATTAGAATCAACTTGTAGTTTCATTCTTGACTCGTTTGAGCCCGGAAACAACTTGTTGCTTCATTATTGGCTGGATTGAAGTTGGAAACAACATCTAGCTTCATTCCAGACTCGTTTAGAGTTGAAAACAACTTGTAGCTTCATTTTCAGTTGTTTAAAATTAGAATCAACTTGTAGTTTCATTCTTGACTCGTTTGAGCCTGTAAACAACTTGTTGCTTCATTATTGGCTAGATTGAAGTTGGATACAACTTGTAGCTTCATTCTAGACTCGTTTGAAGTTGAAAACAATTTGTAGCTTCATTTTCGGTTGTTTAAAATTAGAATCAACTTGTAGTTTCATTCTTGACTCGTTTGAGCTCTGGAAACAACTTGTTGTTTCATTATTGGCTAGATTGAAGTTGGAAACAACTTGTAGCTTCATTCCAAACTCGTTTGAAGTTGAAAACAACTTGTAGCTTCATTTTCGGTTGTTTAAAATTAGAATCAACTTTTAGTTTCATTCTTGACTCGTTTCAGCCTGTAAACAACTTGTTGCTTCATTATTGGCTAGATCGAAGTTGGAAACAACTTGTAGCTTCATTCTAGACTCGTTTGAAGTTGAAAACAATTTGTAGTTTCATTCTTGACTCGTTTGAGCCCGGAAACAACTTGTTGTTTCATTATTGGCTGGATTGAAGTTGGAAACGACTTGTAGCTTCATTCCAGACTCGTTTGAAGTTGAACACAACTTGTAGCTTCATTTTCGGTTGTTTAAAATTAGAATCAACTTGTAGTTTCATTCTTGACTCGTTTGAGCCTGTAAACAACTTGTTGCTTCATTATTGGCTAGATTGAAGTTGGATACAACTTGTAGCTTCATTCTAGACTCGTTTGAAGTTGAAAACAATTTGTAGCTTCATTTTCGGTTGTTTAAAATTAGAATCAACTTGTAGTTTCATTCTTGACTCGTTTGAGCCCGGAAACAACTTGTTGCTTCATTATTGGCTGGATTGAAGTTGGAAACAACATTTAGCTTCATTCCAGACTCGTTTGAAGTTGAAAACAACTTGTAGCTTCATTTTCAGTTGTTTAAAATTAGAATCAACTTGTAGTTTCATTCTTGACTCGTTTGAGCCTGTAAACAACTTGTTGCTTCATTATTGGCTAGATTGAAGTTGGATACAACTTGTAGCTTCATTCTAGACTCGTTTGAAGTTGAAAACAATTTGTAGCTTCATTTTCGGTTGTTTAAAATTAGAATCAACTTGTAGTTTCATTCTTGACTCGTTTGAGCCTCGGAAACAACTTGTTGCTTCATTATTGGCTAGATTGAAGTTGGAAACAACTTGTAGCTTCATTCCAAACTCGTTTGAAGTTGAAAACAACTTGTAGCTTCATTTTCGGTTGTTTAAAATTAGAATCAACTTTTAGTTTCATTCTTGACTCGTTTCAGCCTGTAAACAACTTGTTGCTTCATTATTGGCTAGATCGAAGTTGGAAACAACTTGTAGCTTCATTCTAGACTCGTTTGAAGTTGAAAACAATTTGTAGTTTCATTCTTGACTCGTTTGAGCCCGGAAACAACTTGTTGTTTCATTATTGGCTGGATTGAAGTTGGAAACGACTTGTAGCTTCATTCCAGACTCGTTTGAAGTTGAACACAACTTGTAGCTTCATTTTCGGTTGTTTAAAATTAGAATCAACTTGTAGTTTCATTCTTGACTCGTTTGAGCCTGTAAACAACTTGTTGCTTCATTATTGGCTAGATTGAAGTTGGATACAACTTGTAGCTTCATTCTAGACTCGTTTGAAGTTGAAAACAATTTGTAGCTTCATTTTCGGTTGTTTAAAATTAGAATCAACTTGTAGTTTCATTCTTGACTCGTTTGAGCCCGGAAACAACTTGTTGCTTCATTATTGGCTGGATTGAAGTTGGAAACAACATTTAGCTTCATTCCAGACTCGTTTGAAGTTGAAAACAACTTGTAGCTTCATTTTCAGTTGTTTAAAATTAGAATCAACTTGTAGTTTCATTCTTGACTCGTTTGAGCCTGTAAACAACTTGTTGCTTCATTATTGGCTAGATTGAAGTTGGATACAACTTGTAGCTTCATTCTAGACTCGTTTGAAGATGAAAACAATTTGTAGCTTCATTTTCGGTTGTTTAAAATTAGAATCAACTTGTAGTTTCATTCTTGACTCGTTTGAGCCTGGAAACAACTTGTTGCTTCATTATTGGCTAGATTGAAGTTGGAAACAACTTGTAGCTTCATTCCAGACTCGTTTGAAGTTGAAAACAACTTGTAGCTTCATTTTCGGTTGTTTAAAATTAGAATCAACTTTTAGTTTCATTCTTGACTCGTTTCAGCCTGTAAACAACTTGTTGCTTCATTATTGGCTAGATCGAAGTTGGAAACAACTTGTAGCTTCATTCTAGACTCGTTTGAAGTTGAAAACAATTTGTAGTTTCATTCTTGACTCGTTTGAGCCCGGAAACAACTTGTTGTTTCATTATTGGCTGGATTGAAGTTGGAAACGACTTGTAGCTTCATTCCAGACTCGTTTGAAGTTGAACACAACTTGTAGCTTCATTTTCAGTTGTTTAAAATTAGAATCAACTTGTAGTTTCATTCTTGACTCGTTTGAGCCTGTAAACAACTTGTTGCTTCATTATTGGCTAGATTGAAGTTGGATACAACTTGTAGCTTCATTCTAGACTCGTTTGAAGTTGAAAACAATTTGTAGCTTCATTTTCGGTTGTTTAAAATTAGAATCAACTTGTAGTTTCATTCTTGACTCGTTTGAGCCTGGAAACAACTTGTTGCTTCATTATTGGCTAGATTGAAGTTGGAAACAACTTGTAGCTTCATTCCAACTCGTTTGAAGTTGAAAACAACTTGTAGCTTCATTTTCGGTTGTTTAAAATTAGAATCAACTTTTAGTTTCATTCTTGACTCGTTTCAGCCTGTAAACAACTTGTTGCTTCATTATTGGCTAGATCGAAGTTGGAAACAACTTGTAGCTTCATTCTATACTCGTTTGAAGTTGAAAACAATTTGTAGTTTCATTCTTGACTCGTTTGAGCCCGGAAACAACTTGTTGCTTCATTATTGGCTGGATTGAAGTTGGAAACGACTTGTAGCTTCATTCCAGACTCGTTTGAAGTTGAACACAACTTGTAGCTTCATTTTCGGTTGTTTAAAATTAGAATCAACTTGTAGTTTCATTCTTGACTCGTTTGAGCCTGTAAACAACTTGTTGCTTCATTATTGGCTAGATTGAAGTTGGATACAACTTGTAGCTTCATTCTAGACTCGTTTGAAGTTGAAAACAATTTGTAGCTTCATTTTCGGTTGTTTAAAATTAGAATCAACTTGTAGTTTCATTCTTGACTCGTTTGAGCCCTGGAAACAACTTGTTGCTTCATTATTGGCTAGATTGAAGTTGGAAACAACTTGTAGCTTCATTCCAGACTCGTTTGAAGTTGAAAACAACTTGTAGCTTCATTTTCGGTTGTTTAAAATTAGAATCAACTTTTAGTTTCATTCTTGACTCGTTTCAGCCTGTAAACAACTTGTTGCTTCATTATTGGCTAGATCGAAGTTGGAAACAACTTGTAGCTTCATTCTAGACTCGTTTGAAGTTGAAAACAATTTGTAGTTTCATTCTTGACTCGTTTGAGCCCGGAAACAACTTGTTGTTTCATTATTGGATGGATTGAAGTTGGAAACGACTTGTAGCTTCATTCCAGACTCGTTTGAAGTTGAACACAACTGTAGCTTCATTTTCGGTTGTTTAAAATTAGAATCAACTTGTAGTTTCATTCTTGACTCGTTTGAGCCTGTAAACAACTTGTTGCTTCATTATTGGCTAGATTGAAGTTGGATACAACTTGTAGCTTCATTCTAGACTCGTTTGAAGTTGAAAACAATTTGTAGCTTCATTTTCGGTTGTTTAAAATTAGAATCAACTTGTAGTTTCATTCTTGACTCGTTTGAGCCCGGAAACAACTTGTTGCTTCATTATTGGCTGGATTGAAGTTGGAAACAACATCTAGCTTCATTCCAGACTCGTTTAGAGTTGAAAACAACTTGTAGCTTCATTTTCAGTTGTTTAAAATTAGAATCAACTTGTAGTTTCATTCTTGACTCGTTTGAGCCTGTAAACAACTTGTTGCTTCATTATTGGCTAGATTGAAGTTGGATACAACTTGTAGCTTCATTCTAGACTCGTTTGAAGATGAAAACAATTTGTAGCTTCATTTTCGGTTGTTTAAAATTAGAATCAACCTGTAGTTTCATTCTTGACTCGTTTGAGCCTGGAAACAACTTGTTGCTTCATTATTGGCTAGATTGAAGTTGGAAACAACTTGTAGCTTCATTCCAAACTCGTTTGAAGTTGAAAACAACTTGTAGCTTCATTTTCGGTTGTTTAAAATTAGAATCAACTTTTAGTTTCATTCTTGACTCGTTTCAGCCTGTAAACAACTTGTTGCTTCATTATTGGCTAGATCGAAGTTGGAAACAACTTGTAGCTTCATTCTAGACTCGTTTGAAGTTGAAAACAATTTGTAGTTTCATTCTTGACTCGTTTGAGCCCGGAAACAACTTGTTGTTTCATTATTGGCTGGATTGAAGTTGGAAACGACTTGTAGCTTCATTCCAGACTCGTTTGAAGTTGAACACAACTTGTAGCTTCATTTTCAGTTGTTTAAAATTAGAATCAACTTGTAGTTTCATTCTTGACTCGTTTGAGCCTGTAAACAACTTGTTGCTTCATTATTGGCTAGATTGAAGTTGGATACAACTTGTAGCTTCATTCTAGACTCGTTTGAAGTTGAAAACAATTTGTAGCTTCATTTTCGGTTGTTTAAAATTAGAATCAACTTTTAGTTTTATTCTTGACTCGTTTGAGCCTCTGGAAACAACTTGTTGCTTCATTATTGGCTAGATTGAAGTTGGAAACAACTTGTAGCTTCATTCCAGACTCGTTTGAAGTTGAAAACAACTTGTAGCTTCATTTTCGGTTGTTTAAAATTAGAATCAACTTTTAGTTTCATTCTTGACTCGTTTCAGCCTGTAAACAACTTGTTGCTTCATTATTGGCTAGATCGAAGTTGGAAACAACTTGTAGCTTCATTCGATACTCGTTTGAAGTTGAAAACAATTTGTAGTTTCATTCTTGACTCGTTTGAGCCCGGAAACAACTTGTTGCTTCATTATTGGCTGGATTGAAGTTGGAAACGACTTGTAGATTCATTCCAGACTCGTTTGAAGTTGAACACAGCTTGTAGCTTCATTTTCGGTTGTTTAAAATTAGAATCAACTTGTAGTTTCATTCTTGACTCGTTTGAGCCTGTAAACAACTTGTTGCTTCATTATTGGCTAGATTGAAGTTGGATACAACTTGTAGCTTCATTCTAGACTCGTTTGAAGTTGAAAACAATTCGTAGCTTTAATTTCGGTTGTTTAAAATTAGAATCAACTTGTAGTTTCATTCTTGACTCGTTTGAGCCTCTGGAAACAACTTGTTGATTCATTATTGGCTAGATTGAAGTTGGAAACAACTTGTAGCTTCATTCCAAACTCGTTTGAAGTTGAAGACAACTTGTAGCTTCATTTTCGGTTGTTTAAAATTAGAATCAACTTTTAGTTTCATTCTTGACTCGTTTCAGCCTGTAAACAACTTGTTGCTTCATTATTGGCTAGATCGAAGTTGGAAACAACTTGTAGCTTCATTCTAGACTCGTTTGAAGTTGAAAACAACTTGTAGCTTCATTTTCGGTTGTTTAAAATTAGAATCAACTTTTAGTTTCGTTCTTGACTCGTTTCAGCCTGTAAACAACTTGTTGCTTCATTATTGGCTAGATCGAAGTTGGACACAACTTGTTGCTTCATTCTAGACTCGTTTGAAGTTGAAAACAATTTGTAGTTTCATTCTTGACTCGTTTGAGCCCGGAAACAACTTGTTGCATCATTATTGGATGGATTGAAGTTGGAAACGACTTGTAGCTTCATTCCAGACTCGTTTGAAGTTTAACACAACTTGTAGCTTCATTTTCGGTTGTTTAAAATTAGAATCAACTTGCAGTTTCATTCTTGACTCGTTTGAGCCTGTAAACAACTTGTTGCTTCATTATTGGCTAGATTGAAGTTGGATACAACTTGTAGCTCCATTCTAGACTCGTTTGAAGCTGAAAACAATTTGTAGCTTCATTTTCGGTTGTTTAAAATTAGAATCAACTTGTAGTTTCATTCTTGACTCGTTTGAGCCTGTAAACAACTTGTTGCTTCATTATTGGTTAGATTGAAGCTGGAAACAACTTGTAGTTTCATTCTAGACTCGTTTGAAGTGGAAAACAATTTGTAGCTTCATTTTCAGTTGTTTAAAATTAGAATCAACTTGTAGTTTCATTCTTGAATCGTTTGAGCCCGGAAACAACTTGTTGCTTCATTATTGCCTGGATTGAAGTTGGAAACAACATGTAGCTTCATTCCAGACTCGTTTGAAGTTGAAAACAAGTTGTAGCTTCATTTTCGGTTGTTTAAAATTAGAATCAACTTTTAGTTTCATTCTTGACTCGTTTCAGCCTGTAAACAACTTGTTGCTTCATTATTGGCTAGATCGAAGTTGGAAACAACTTGTAGCTTCATTCTAGACTCGTTTGAAGTTGAAAACAATTTGTAGTTTCATTCTTGACTCGTTTGAGCCCGAAAACAACTTTTTGTTTCATTATTGGCTGGATTGAAGTTGGAAACGACTTGTAGCTTCATTCCAGACTCGTTTGAAGTTGAACACAACTTGTAGCTTCATTTTCGGTTGTTTAAAATTAGAATCAACTTGTAGTTTCATTCTTGACTCGTTTGAGCCCGGAAACAACTTGTTGCATCATTATTGGATGGATTGAAGTTGGAAACGACTTGTAGCTTCATTCCAGACTCGTTTGAAGTTGAACACAACTTGTAGCTTCATTTTTGGTTGTTTAAAATTAGAATCAACTTGCAGTTTCATTCTTGACTCGTTTGAGCCTGTAAACAACTTGTTGCTTCATTATTGGCTAGATTGAAGTTGGATACAACTTGTAGCTCCATTCTAGACTCGTTTGAAGCTGAAAACAATTTGTAGCTTCATTTTCGGTTGTTTAAAATTAGAATCAACTTGTAGTTTCATTCTTAACTCGTTTGAGCCTGTAAACAACTTGTTGCTTCATTATTGGATAGATTGAAGTTGGAAACAACTTGTAGTTTCATTCTAGACTCGTTTGAAGTGGAAAACAATTTGTAGCTTCATTTTCAGTTGTTTAAAATTAGAATCAACTTGTAGTTTCATTCTTGAATCGTTTGAGCCTGGAAACAACTTGTTGCTTCATTATTGCCTGGATTGAAGTTGGAAACAACATGTAGCTTCATTCCAGACTCGTTTGAAGTTGAAAACAACTTGTAGCTTCATTTTCGGTTGTTTAAAATTAGAATCAACTTTTAGTTTCATTCTTGACTCGTTTCAGCCTGTAAACAACTTGTTGCTTCATTATTGGCTAGATCGAAGTTGGAAACAACTTGTAGCTTCATTCTAGACTCGTTTGAAGTTGAAAACAATTTGTAGTTTCATTCTTGACTCGTTTGAGCCCGGAAACAACTTTTTGTTTCATTATTGGCTGGATTGAAGTTGGAAACGACTTGTAGCTTCATTCCAGACTCGTTTGAAGTTGAACACAACTTGTAGCTTCATTTTCGGTTGTTTAAATTTAGAATCAACTTGTTGTTTCATTCTTGACTCGTTTGAGCCCGGAAACAACTTGTTGCTTCATTATTGGCTGGATTGAAGTTGGAAACAACTTGTAGCTTCATTCTAGACTCGTTTGAAGTTGAAAACAACTTGTAGCTTCATTTTCGGTTGTTTAAAATTAGAATCAACTTTTAGTTTCGTTCTTGACTCGTTTCAGCCTGTAAACAACTTGTTGCTTCATTATTGGCTAGATCGAAGTTGGACACAACTTGTTGCTTCATTCTAGACTCGTTTGAAGTTGAAAACAATTTGTAGTTTCATTCTTGACTCGTTTGAGCCCGGAAACAACTTGTTGCATCATTATTGGATGGATTGAAGTTGGAAACGACTTGTAGCTTCATTCCAGACTCGTTTGAAGTTTAACACAACTTGTAGCTTCATTTTCGGTTGTTTAAAATTAGAATCAACTTGCAGTTTCATTCTTGACTCGTTTGAGCCTGTAAACAACTTGTTGCTTCATTATTGGCTAGATTGAAGTTGGATACAACTTGTAGCTCCATTCTAGACTCGTTTGAAGCTGAAAACAATTTGTAGCTTCATTTTCGGTTGTTTAAAATTAGAATCAACTTGTAGTTTCATTCTTGACTCGTTTGAGCCTGTAAACAACTTGTTGCTTCATTATTGGTTAGATTGAAGCTGGAAACAACTTGTAGTTTCATTCTAGACTCGTTTGAAGTGGAAAACAATTTGTAGCTTCATTTTCAGTTGTTTAAAATTAGAATCAACTTGTAGTTTCATTCTTGAATCGTTTGAGCCCGGAAACAACTTGTTGCTTCATTATTGCCTGGATTGAAGTTGGAAACAACATGTAGCTCCATTCCAGACTCGTTTGAAGTTGAAAACAAGTTGTAGCTTCATTTTCGGTTGTTTAAAATTAGAATCAACTTTTAGTTTCATTCTTGACTCGTTTCAGCCTGTAAACAACTTGTTGCTTCATTATTGGCTAGATCGAAGTTGGAAACAACTTGTAGCTTCATTCTAGACTCGTTTGAAGTTGAAAACAATTTGTAGTTTCATTCTTGACTCGTTTGAGCCCGAAAACAACTTTTTGTTTCATTATTGGCTGGATTGAAGTTGGAAACGACTTGTAGCTTCATTCCAGACTCGTTTGAAGTTGAACACAACTTGTAGCTTCATTTTCGGTTGTTTAAAATTAGAATCAACTTGTAGTTTCATTCTTGACTCGTTTGAGCCCGGAAACAACTTGTTGCTTCATTATTGGATGGATTGAAGTTGGAAACGACTTGTAGCTTCATTCCAGACTCGTTTGAAGTTGAACACAACTTGTAGCTTCATTTTTGGTTGTTTAAAATTAGAATCAACTTGCAGTTTCATTCTTGACTCGTTTGAGCCTGTAAACAACTTGTTGCTTCATTATTGGCTAGATTGAAGTTGGATACAACTTGTAGCTCATTCTAGACTCGTTTGAAGCTGAAAACAATTTGTAGCTTCATTTTCGGTTGTTTAAAATTAGAATCAACTTGTAGTTTCATTCTTAACTCGTTTGAGCCTGTAAACAACTTGTTGCTTCATTATTGGATAGATTGAAGTTGGAAACAACTTGTAGTTTCATTCTAGACTCGTTTGAAGTGGAAAACAATTTGTAGCTTCATTTTCAGTTGTTTAAAATTAGAATCAACTTGTAGTTTCATTCTTGAATCGTTTGAGCCTGGAAACAACTTGTTGCTTCATTATTGCCTGGATTGAAGTTGGAAACAACATGTAGCTTCATTCCAGACTCGTTTGAAGTTGAAAACAACTTGTAGCTTCATTTTCGGTTGTTTAAAATTAGAATCAAATTTTAGTTTCATTCTTGACTCGTTTCAGCCTGTAAACAACTTGTTGCTTCATTATTGGCTAGATCGAAGTTGGAAACAACTTGTAGCTTCATTCTAGACTCGTTTGAAGTTGAAAACAATTTGTAGTTTCATTCTTGACTCGTTTGAGCCCGGAAACAACTTTTTGTTTCATTATTGGCTGGATTGAAGTTGGAAACGACTTGTAGCTTCATTCCAGACTCGTTTGAAGTTGAACACAACTTGTAGCTTCATTTTCGGTTGTTTAAATTTAGAATCAACTTGTTGTTTCATTCTTGACTCGTTTGAGCCCGGAAACAACTTGTTGCTTCATTATTGGCTGGATTGAAGTTGGAAACAACATGTAGCATCATTCCAGAGTCGTTTGAAGTTGAAAACAACTTGTAGCTTCATTTTCGGTTGTTTATAATTAGAATCAACTTGTAGTTTCATTCTTGACTCGTTTGAGCCTGTAAACAACTTGTTGCTTCATTATTGGCTAGATTGAAGTTGGATACAACTTGTAGCTCCATTCTAGACTCGTTTGAAGCTGAAAACAATTTGTAGCTTCATTTTCAGTTGTTTAAAATTAGAATCAACTTGTAGTTTCATTCTTGACTCGTTTGAGCCTGGAAACAACTTGTTGCTTCATTATTGGCTAGATTGAAGTTGGAAACAACTTGTAGCTTCATTCCAGACTCGTTTGAAGTTGAAAACAACTTGTAGCTTCATTTTCGGTTGTTTAAAATTAGAATCAACTTTTAGTTTCATTCTTGACTCGTTTCAGCCTGTAAACAACTTGTTGCTTCATTATTGGCTAGATCGAAGTTGGAAACAACTTGTTGCTTCATTCTAGACTCGTTTGAAGTTGAAAACAATTTGTAGTTTCATTCTTGACTCGTTTGAGCCCGGAAACAACTTGTTGCATCATTATTGGATGGATTGAAGTTGGAAACGACTTGTAGCTTTATTCCAGACTCGTTTGAAGTTGAACACAACTTGTAGCTTCATTTTCGGTTGTTTAAAATTAGAATCAACTTGCAGTTTCATTCTTGACTCGTTTGAGCCTGTAAACAACTTGTTGCTTCATTATTGGCTAAATTGAAGTTGGATACAACTTGTAGCTCCATTCTAGACTCGTTTGAAGCTGAAAACAATTTGTAGCTTCATTTTCGGTTGTTTAAAATTAGAATCAACTTGTAGTTTCATTCTTGACTCGTTTGAGCCTGTAAACAACTTGTTGCTTCATTATTGGTTAGATTGAAGTTGGAAACAACTTGTAGTTTCATTCTAGACTCGTTTGAAGTGGAAAACAATATGTAGCTTCATTTTCAGTTGTTTAAAATTAGAATCAACTTGTAGTTTCATTCTTGAATCGTTTGAGCCCGGAAACAACTTGTTGCTTCATTATTGCCTGGATTGAAGTTGGAAACAACATGTAGCTTCATTCCAGACTCATTTGAAGTTGAAAACAACTTGTAGCTTCATTTTCGGTTGTTTAAAATTAGAATCAACTTTTAGTTTCATTCTTGACTCGTTTCAGCCTGTAAACAACTTGTTGCTTCATTATTGGCTAGATCGAAGTTGGAAACAACTTGTAGCTTCATTCTAGACTCGTTTGAAGTTGAAAACAATTTGTAGTTTCATTCTTGACTCGTTTGAGCCCGGAAACAACTTTTTGTTTCATTATTGGCTGGATTGAAGTTGGAAACGACTTGTAGCTTCATTCCAGACTCGTTTGAAGTTGAACACAACTTGTAGCTTCATTTTCGGTTGTTTAAATTTAGAATCAACTTGTAGTTTCATTCTTGACTCGTTTGAGCCCGGAAACAACTTGTTGCTTCATTATTGGCTGGATTGAAGTTGGAAACAACATGTAGCATCATTCCAGAGTCGTTTGAAGTTGAAAACAACTTGTAGCTTCATTTTCGGTTGTTTATAATTTGAATCAACTTGTAGTTTCATTCTTGACTCGTTTGAGCCTGTAAACAACTTGTTGCTTCATTATTGGCTAGATTGAAGTTGGATACAACTTGTAGCTCCATTCTAGACTCGTTTGAAGCTGAAAACAATTTGTAGCTTCATTTTCAGTTGTTTAAAATTAGAATCAACTTGTAGTTTCATTCTTGACTCGTTTGAGCCTGGAAACAACTTGTTGCTTCATTATTGGCTAGATTGAAGTTGGAAACAACTTGTAGCTTCATTCCAGACTCGTTTGAGGTTGAAAACAACTTGTAGCTTCATTTTCGGTTGTTTAAAATTAGAATCAACTTTTAGTTTCATTCTTGACTCGTTTCAGCCTGTAAACAACTTGTTGCTTCATTATTGGCTAGATCGAAGTTGGAAACAACTTGTTGCTTCATTCTAGACTCGTTTGAAGTTGAAAACAATTTGTAGTTTCATTCTTGACTCGTTTGAGCCCGGAAACAACTTGTTGCATCATTATTGGATGGATTGAAGTTGAAACGACTTGTAGCTTCATTCCAGACTCGTTTGAAGTTGAACACAACTTGTAGCTTCATTTTCGGTTGTTTAAAATTAGAATCAACTTGCAGTTTCATTCTTGACTCGTTTGAGCCTGTAAACAACTTGTTGCTTCATTATTGGCTAGATTGAAGTTGGATACAACTTGTAGCTCCATTCTAGACTCGTTTGAAGCTGAAAACAATTTGTAGCTTCATTTTCGGTTGTTTAAAATTAGAATCAACTTGTAGTTTCATTCTTGACTCGTTTGAGCCTGTAAACAACTTGTTGCTTCATTATTGGTTAGATTGAAGTTGGAAACAACTTGTAGTTTCATTCTAGACTCGTTTGAAGTGGAAAACAATTTGTAGCTTCATTTTCAGTTGTTTAAAATTAGAATCAACTTGTAGTTTCATTCTTGAATCGTTTGAGCCCGGAAACAACTTGTTGCTTCATTATTGCCTGGATTGAAGTTGGAAACAACATGTAGCTTCATTCCAGACTCGTTTGAAGTTGAAAACAACTTGTAGCTTCATTTTCGGTCGTTTAAAATTAGAATCAACTTTTAGTTTCATTCTTGACTCGTTTCAGCCTGTAAACAACTTGTTGCTTCATTATTGGCTAGATCGAAGTTGGAAACAACTTGTAGCTTCATTCTAGACTCGTTTGAAGTTGAAAACAATTTGTAGTTTCATTCTTGACTCGTTTGAGCCCGGAAACAACTTTTTGTTTCATTATTGGCTGGATTGAAGTTGGAAACGACTTGTAGCTTCATTCCAGACTCGTTTGAAGTTGAACACAACTTGTAGCTTCATTTTCGGTTGTTTAAAATTAGAATCAACTTGTAGTTTCATTCTTGACTCGTTTGAGCCCGGAAACAACTTGTTGCTTCATTATTGGCTGGATTGAAGTTGTATACAACTTTTAGCTCCATTCTAGACTCGTTTGAAGCTGAAAACAATTTGTAGCTTCATTTTCAGTTGTTTAAAATTAGAATCAACTTGTAGTTTCATTCTTGACTCGTTTGAGCCTGGAAACAACTTGTTGCTTCATTATTGGCTAGATTGAAGTTGGAAACAACTTGTAGCTTCATTCCAGACTCGTTTGAGGTTGAAAACAACTTGTAGCTTCATTTTCGGTTGTTTAAAATTAGAATCAACTTTTAGTTTCATTCTTGACTCGTTTCAGCCTGTAAACAACTTGTTGCTTCATTATTGGCTAGATCGAAGTTGGAAACAACTTGTTGCTTCATTCTAGACTCGTTTGAAGTTGAAAACAATTTGTAGTTTCATTCTTGACTCGTTTGAGCCCGGAAACAACTTGTTGCATCATTATTGGATGGATTGAAGTTGAAAACGACTTGTAGCTTCATTCCAGACTCGTTTGAAGTTGAACACAACTTGTAGCTTCATTTTCGGTTGTTTAAAATTAGAATCAACTTGCAGTTTCATTCTTGACTCGTTTGAGCCTGTAAACAACTTGTTGCTTCATTATTGGCTAGATTGAAGTTGGATACAACTTGTAGCTCCATTCTAGACTCGTTTGAAGCTGAAAACAATTTGTAGCTTCATTTTCGGTTGTTTAAAATTAGAATCAACTTGTAGTTTCATTCTTGACTCGTTTGAGCCTGTAAACAACTTGTTGCTTCATTATTGGTTAGATTGAAGTTGGAAACAACTTGTAGTTTCATTCTAGACTCGTTTGAAGTGGAAAACAATTTGTAGCTTCATTTTCAGTTGTTTAAAATTAGAATCAACTTGTAGTTTCATTCTTGAATCGTTTGAGCCCGGAAACAACTTGTTGCTTCATTATTGCCTGGATTGAAGTTGGAAACAACATGTAGCTTCATTCCAGACTCGTTTGAAGTTGAAAACAACTTGTAGCTTCATTTTCGGTCGTTTAAAATTAGAATCAACTTTTAGTTTCATTCTTGACTCGTTTCAGCCTGTAAACAACTTGTTGCTTCATTATTGGCTAGATCGAAGTTGGAAACAACTTGTAGCTTCATTCTAGACTCGTTTGAAGTTGAAAACAATTTGTAGTTTCATTCTTGACTCGTTTGAGCCCGGAAACAACTTTTTGTTTCATTATTGGCTGGATTGAAGTTGGAAACGACTTGTAGCTTCATTCTAGACTCGTTTGAAGTTGAACACAACTTGTAGCTTCATTTTCGGTTGTTTAAAATTAGAATCAACTTGTAGTTTCATTCTTGACTCGTTTGAGCCCGGAAACAACTTGTTGCTTCATTATTGGCTGGATTGAAGTTGTATACAACTTTTAGCTCCATTCTAGACTCGTTTGAAGCTGAAAACAATTTGTAGCTTCATTTTCAGTTGTTTAAAATTAGAATCAACTTGTAGTTTCATTCTTGACTCGTTTGAGCCTGGAAACAACTTGTTGCTTCATTATTGGCTAGATTGAAGTTGGAAACAACTTGTAGCTTCATTCCAGACTCGTTTGAAGTTGAAAACAACTTGTAGCTTCATTTTCGGTTGTTTAAAATTAGAATCAACTTTTAGTTTCATTCTTGACTCGTTTCAGCCTGTAAACAACTTGTTGCTTCATTATTGGCTAGATCGAAGTTGGAAACAACTTGTTGCTTCATCCTAGACTCGTTTGAAGTTGAAAACAATTTGTAGTTTCATTCTTGACTCGTTTGAGCCCGGAAACAACTTGTTGCATCATTATTGGATGGATTGAAGTTGGAAACGACTTGTAGCTTCATTCCAGACTCGTTTGATGTTGAACACAACTTGTAGCTTCATTTTCGGTTGTTTAAAATTAGAATCAACTTGCAGTTTCATTCTTGACTCGTTTGAGCCTGTAAACAACTTGTTGCTTCATTATTGGCTAGATTGAAGTTGGATACAACTTGTAGCTCCATTCTAGACTCGTTTGAAGCTGAAAACAATTTGTAGCTTCATTTTCGGTTGTTTAAAATTAGAATCAACTTGTAGTTTCATTCTTGACTCGTTTGAGCCTGTAAACAACTTGTTGCTTCATTATTGGTTAGATTGAAGTTGGAAACAACTTGTAGCTTCATTCTATACTCGTTTGAAGTGGAAAACAATTTGTAGGTTCATTTTCGGTTTCATTCTTGACTCGTTTGAGCCTGTAAACAACTTGTTGCTTCATTATTGGTTAGATTGAAGTTGGAAACAACTTGTAGCTTCATTCTAGACTCGTTTGAAGTGGAAAACAATTTGTAGCTTCATTTTCGGTTGTTTAAAATTAGAATCAAATTGTAGTTTCATTCTTGATTTGTTTGAGCCCGGAAACAACTTGTTGCTTCATTATTGCCTGGATTGAAGTTGGAAACAACATGTAGCTTCATTCCAGACTCGTTTGAAGTTGAAAACAACTTGTAGCTTCATTTTCAGTTGTGTAAAATTAGAATCAACTTGTAGTTTCATTCTTGACTCGTTTGAGCCTGGAAACAACTTGTTGCTTCATTATTGGCTAGATTGAAGGTTGGAAACAACTTGTAGCTTCATTCCAAACTCGGTTGAAGTTGAAAACAATTTGTAGCTTCATTTTCGGTTGTTTAAAATTAGAATCAACTTTTAGTTTCATTCTTGACTCGTTTCAGCCTGTAAATAACTTGTTGCTTCATTATTGGCTAGATCGAAGTTGGAAACAACTTGTAGCTTCATTCTAGACTCGTTTGAAGTTGAAAACAATTTGTAGCTTCATTTTCAGTTGTTTAAAATTAGAATCAACTTGTAGCTTCATTCCAGACTCGTTTGAAGTTGAACACAACTTGTAGCTTCATTTTCGGTTGTTTAAAATTAGAATCAACTTGTAGTTTCATTCTTGACTCGTTTGAGCCTGTAAACAACTTGTTGCTTCATTATTGGCTAGATTGAAGTTGGATACAACTTGTAGCTCCATTCTAGACTCGTTTGAAGCTGAAAACAACTTGTAGCTTCATTTTCGGTTGTTTAAAATTAGAATCAACTTTTAGTTTCATTCTTGACTCGTTTCAGCCTGTAAACAACTTGTTGCTTCATTATTGGCTAGATCGAAGTTGGAAACAACTTGTAGCTTCATTCTAGACTCGTTTGAAGTTGAAAACAATTTGTAGTTTCATTCTTGACTCGTTTGAGCCCGGAAACAACTTTTTGTTTCATTATTGGCTGGATTGAAGTTGGAAACGACTTGTAGCTTCATTCCAGACTCGTTTGAAGTTGAACACAGCTTGTAGCTTCATTTTCGGTTGTTTAAAATTAGAATCAACTTGTAGTTTCATTCTTGACTCGTTTGAGCCCGGAAACAACTTGTTGCTTCATTATTGGCTGGATTGAAGTTGGAAACAACATGTAGCATCATTCTAGAGTCGTTTGAAGTTGAAAACAACTTGTAGCTTCATTTTCGGTTGTTTATAATTAGAATCAACTTGTAGTTTCATTCTTGACTCGTTTGAGCCTGTAAACAACTTGTTGCTTCATTATTGGCTAGATTGAAGTTGTATACAACTTTTAGCTCCATTCTAGACTCGTTTGAAGCTGAAAACAATTTGTAGCTTCATTTTAAGTTGTTTAAAATTAGAATCAACTTGTAGTTTCATTCTTGACTCGTTTGAGCCTGGAAACAACTTGTTGCTTCATTATTGGCTAGATTGAAGTTGGAAACAACTTGTAGCTCCATTCCAGACTCGTTTGAAGTTCAAAACAACTTGTAGCTTCATTTTCGGTTGTTTAAAATTAGAATCAACTTTTAGTTTCATTCTTGACTCGTTTCAGCCTGTAAACAACTTGTTGCTTCATTATTGGCTAGATCGAAGTTGGAAACAACTTGTTGCTTCATCCTAGACTCGTTTGAAGTTGAAAACAATTTGTAGTTTCATTCTTGACTCGTTTGAGCCCGGAAACAACTTTTTGTTTCATTATTGGCTGGATTGAAGTTGGAAACGACTTGTAGCTTCATTCCAGACTCGTTTGAAGTTGAACACAACTTGTAGCTTCATTTTCGGTTGTTTAAAATTAGAATCAACTTGTAGTTTCATTCTTGACTCGTTTGAGCCCGGAAACAACTTGTTGCTTCATTATTGGCTAGATTGAAGTTGTATACAACTTTTAGCTCCATTCTAGACTCGTTTGAAGCTGAAAACAATTTGTAGCTTCATTTTCAGTTGTTTAAAATTAGAATCAACTTGTAGTTTCATTCTTGACTCGTTTGAGCCTGGAAACAACTTGTTGCTTCATTATTGGCTAGATTGAAGTTGGAAACAACTTGTAGCTTCATTCCAGACTCGTTTGAAGTTGAAAACAACTTGTAGCTTCATTTTCGGTTGTTTAAAATTAGAATCAACTTTTAGTTTCATTCTTGACTCGTTTCAGCCTGTAAACAACTTGTTGCTTCATTATTGGCTAGATCGAAGTTGGAAACAACTTGTTGCTTCATCCTAGACTCGTTTGAAGTTGAAAACAATTTGTAGTTTCATTCTTGACTCGTTTGAGCCCGGAAACAACTTGTTGCATCATTATTGGATGGATTGAAGTTGGAAACGACTTGTAGCTTCATTCCAGACTCGTTTGATGTTGAACACAACTTGTAGCTTCATTTTCGGTTGTTTAAAATTAGAATCAACTTGCAGTTTCATTCTTGACTCGTTTGAGCCTGTAAACAACTTGTTGCTTCATTATTGGCTAGATTGAAGTTGGATACAACTTGTAGCTCCATTCTAGACTCGTTTGAAGCTGAAAACAATTTGTAGCTTCATTTTCGGTTGTTTAAAATTAGAATCAACTTGTAGTTTCATTCTTGACTCGTTTGAGCCTGTAAACAACTTGTTGCTTCATTATTGGTTAGATTGAAGTTGGAAACAACTTGTAGCTTCATTCTATACTCGTTTGAAGTGGAAAACAATTTGTAGGTTCATTTTCGGTTTCATTCTTGACTCGTTTGAGCCTGTAAACAACTTGTTGCTTCATTATTGGTTAGATTGAAGTTGGAAACAACTTGTAGCTTCATTCTAGACTCGTTTGAAGTGGAAAACAATTTGTAGCTTCATTTTCGGTTGTTTAAAATTAGAATCAAATTGTAGTTTCATTCTTGATTTGTTTGAGCCCGGAAACAACTTGTTGCTTCATTATTGCCTGGATTGAAGTTGGAAACAACATGTAGCTTCATTCCAGACTCGTTTGAAGTTGAAAACAACTTGTAGCTTCATTTTCAGTTGTGTAAAATTAGAATCAACTTGTAGTTTCATTCTTGACTCGTTTGAGCCTGGAAACAACTTGTTGCTTCATTATTGGCTAGATTGAAGGTTGGAAACAACTTGTAGCTTCATTCCAAACTCGGTTGAAGTTGAAAACAATTTGTAGCTTCATTTTCGGTTGTTTAAAATTAGAATCAACTTTTAGTTTCATTCTTGACTCGTTTCAGCCTGTAAACAACTTGTTGCTTCGTTATTGGCTAGATCGAAGTTGGAAACAACTTGTAGCTTCATTCTAGACTCGTTTGAAGTTGAAAACAATTTGTAGCTTCATTTTCAGTTGTTTAAAATTAGAATCAACTTGTAGCTTCATTCCAGACTCGTTTGAAGTTGAACACAACTTGTAGCTTCATTTTCGGTTGTTTAAAATTAGAATCAACTTGTAGTTTCATTCTTGACTCGTTTGAGCCTGTAAACAACTTGTTGCTTCATTATTGGCTAGATTGAAGTTGGATACAACTTGTAGCTCCATTCTAGACTCGTTTGAAGCTGAAAACAACTTGTAGCTTCATTTTCGGTTGTTTAAAATTAGAATCAACTTTTAGTTTCATTCTTGACTCGTTTCAGCCTGTAAACAACTTGTTGCTTCATTATTGGCTAGATCGAAGTTGGAAACAACTTGTAGCTTCATTCTAGACTCGTTTGAAGTTGAAAACAATTTGTAGTTTCATTCTTGACTCGTTTGAGCCCGGAAACAACTTTTTGTTTCATTATTGGCTGGATTGAAGTTGGAAACGACTTGTAGCTTCATTCCAGACTCGTTTGAAGTTGAACACAACTTGTAGCTTCATTTTCGGTTGTTTAAAATTAGAATCAACTTGTAGTTTCATTCTTGACTCGTTTGAGCCCGGAAACAACTTGTTGCTTCATTATTGGCTGGATTGAAGTTGGAAACAACATGTAGCATCATTCTAGAGTCGTTTGAAGTTGAAAACAACTTGTAGCTTCATTTTCGGTTGTTTATAATTAGAATCAACTTGTAGTTTCATTCTTGACTCGTTTGAGCCTGTAAACAACTTGTTGCTTCATTATTGGCTAGATTGAAGTTGTATACAACTTTTAGCTCCATTCTAGACTCGTTTGAAGCTGAAAACAATTTGTAGCTTCATTTTAAGTTGTTTAAAATTAGAATCAACTTGTAGTTTCATTCTTGACTCGTTTGAGCCTGGAAACAACTTGTTGCTTCATTATTGGCTAGATTGAAGTTGGAAACAACTTGTAGCTTCATTCCAGACTCGTTTGAAGTTAAAAACAACTTGTAGCTTCATTTTCGGTTGTTTAAAATTAGAATCAACTTTTAGTTTCATTCTTGACTCGTTTCAGCCTGTAAACAACTTGTTGCTTCATTATTGGCTAGATCGAAGTTGGAAACAACTTGTTGCTTCATCCTAGACTCGTTTGAAGTTGAAAACAATTTGTAGTTTCATTCTTGACTCGTTTGAGCCCGGAAACAACTTGTTGCATCATTATTGGATGGATTGAAGTTGGAAACGACTTGTAGCTTCATTCCAGACTCGTTTGATGTTGAACACAACTTGTAGCTTCATTTTCGGTTGTTTAAAATTAGAATCAACTTGCAGTTTCATTCTTGACTCGTTTGAGCCTATAAACAACTTGTTGCTTCATTATTGGCTAGATTGAAGTTGGATACAACTTGTAGCTCCATTCTAGACTCGTTTGAAGCTGAAAACAATTTGTAGCTTCATTTTCGGTTGTTTAAAATTAGAATCAACTTGTAGTTTCATTCTTGACTCGTTTGAGCCTGTAAACAACTTGTTGCTTCATTATTGGTTAGATTGAAGTTGGAAACAACTTGTAGCTTCATTCTATACTCGTTTGAAGTGGAAAACAATTTGTAGGTTCATTTTCGGTTTCATTCTTGACTCGTTTGAGCCTGTAAACAACTTGTTGCTTCATTATTGGTTAGATTGAAGTTGGAAACAACTTGTAGCTTCATTCTAGACTCGTTTGAAGTGGAAAACAATTTGTAGCTTCATTTTCGGTTGTTTAAAATTAGAATCAAATTGTAGTTTCATTCTTGATTTGTTTGAGCCCGGAAACAACTTGTTGCTTCATTATTGCCTGGATTGAAGTTGGAAACAACATGTAGCTTCATTCCAGACTCGTTTGAAGTTGAAAACAACTTGTAGCTTCATTTTCAGTTGTGTAAAATTAGAATCAACTTGTAGTTTCATTCTTGACTCGTTTGAGCCTGGAAACAACTTGTTGCTTCATTATTGGCTAGATTGAAGGTTGGAAACAACTTGTAGCTTCATTCCAAACTCGGTTGAAGTTGAAAACAATTTGTAGCTTCATTTTCGGTTGTTTAAAATTAGAATCAACTTTTAGTTTCATTCTTGACTCGTTTCAGCCTGTAAACAACTTGTTGCTTCATTATTAGCTAGATCGAAGTTGGAAACAAGCTGTAGCTTCATTCTAGACTCGTTTGAAGTTGAAAACAATTTGTAGCTTCATTTTCAGTTGTTTAAAATTAGAATCAACTTGTAGCTTCATTCCAGACTCGTTTGAAGTTGAACACAACTTGTAGCTTCATTTTCGGTTGTTTAAAATTAGAATCAACTTGTAGTTTCATTCTTGACTCGTTTGAGCCTGTAAACAACTTGTTGCTTCATTATTGGCTAGATTGAAGTTGGATACAACTTGTAGCTCCATTCTAGACTCGTTTGAAGCTGAAAACAATTTGTAGCTTCATTTTCAGTTGTTTAAAATTAGAATCAACTTGTAGTTTCATTCTTGACTCGTTTGAGCCTGGAAACAACTTGTTGCTTCATTATTGGCTAGATTGAAGTTGGAAACAACTTGTAGCTTCATTCCAGACTCGTTTGAAGTTGAAAACAACTTGTAGCTTCATTTTCGGTTGTTTACAATTAGAATCAACTTTTAGTTTCATTCTTCACTCGTTTCAGCCTGTAAACAACTTGTTGCTTCATTATTGGCTAGATCGAAGTTGGAAACAACTTGTTGCTTCATTCTACACTCGTTTGAAGTTGAAAACAATTTGTAGTTTCATTCTTGACTCGTTTGAGCCCGGAAACAACTTGTTGCTTCATTATTGGCTCGATCGAAGTTGGAAACAACCTGTAGCTTCATTCTAGACTCGTTTGAAGTTGAAAACAATTTGTAGCTTCATTTTCAGTTGTTTAAAATTAGAATCAACTTGTAGCTTCATTCCAGACTCGTTTGAAGTTGAACACAACTTGTAGCTTCATTTTCGGTTGTTTAAAATTGGAATCAACTTGTAGTTTCATTCTTGAATCGTTTGAGCCTGTAAACAACTTGTTGCTTCATTATTGGCTAGATTGAAGTTGGATACAACTTGTAGCTCCATTCACTACACCATAAGTGCTCATATGCAACGTTTATTCCTAGTGTTGCATGGAAACTATTGCGATAGACCCTTGGTTTTCTATCTTCTGAAACAGAACTCACATGGCGTTGCATTACAGGAGTTTGTAGTGTTGCATTATAGCAGTAGACATTCCTCGACCCACTGTTCTGACGTGGCAGTGGGCCCCCAGAGCCTGACGTGGCAGTGGGCCCCACGTGCTGACGTGGCAGTGGGCCCCACTGCAGGACCCACTCTGGTGACGTGGCAGTGGGCCCCCACGTGCTGACGTGGCAGTGGGCCCCACTGCAGGACCCACTCTGGTGACGTGGCAGTGGGCCCCACGTGCTGACGTGGCAGTGGGCCCACTGCAGGACCCACCCTGGTGACGTGGCAGTGGGCCCCACGTGCTGACGTGGCAGTGGGCCCCACTGCAGGACCCACTCTGGTGACGTGGCAGAGGGCCCCACGTGCTGACGTGGCAGTGGGCCCACTGGAGGACCCACTCTGGTGACGTGGCAGTGGGCCCCCAAGTGCTGACGTGGCAGTGGGCCCCACGTGCTGACGTGGCAGTGGGCCCCACTGCTGGACCCATCGTGCTGACATGGCAGTGGGCCCCACTGCTGGACCCTCTCTGGTGACGTGGCGTGGGCCCTAGAGGCTGACGTGGCAGTGGGTCCTACTGCTGGACCCATTTTGATGAAAAAATCTTTGAAAATTTTTGAAGGCCAAGGGAATTGAACCCATGACCTCTTACATAACAAAACATGTAACACACCACTCCACCAAACTTACATTTATGTTGTATGTTGTATAACTTAAATATAATTGTGAAATGTGGACAAAGTAGGTAGTTTAAATAACTTGCGTTGTCCCGAACACGAATTCTATTTTTTTTAAATTCATTTTCGACGATCTAACCGTACGGATGTTAATATATATCAAATTTAGTAATATGTAATTTTTTTCAAAAATTTTCATATTTAGACGGTGTGAGTCTATAATAGTCAAACCGGTCAAAAAAGGTAGTCCAATGGATTAGTGTTGTCTCTAAAACGAATTCTATTTTTTAAAAATTAATTTTCGACGATCCAACCGTACGGATGTTAATATCTATCAAATTTAATAATATGTAATTTTTTCCAAAAAATTTCATATTTAGACGGTGTGAGTTTTTAATAGTCAAAGCGGTCAACGGAGATAGTCCAATTAACCAGTGTTGTCCCGAATACGAATTCTATTTTCTAAAAATTCATTTTTAACGATCCAACCGTACGGATGTTAATATCTATCAAATTTAGTAATATGAATTTTTTTTCAAAAAATTTTATATTTAGACGGTGTGAGTTTATAATAGTCAAAGCGGTCAACGCAGATAGTCCAATTAACCAGTGTTGTCCCGAATACGAATTCTATTTTCTAAAAATTCATTTTCAACGATCCAACCGCACGGATGTTAATATCTATCAAAGTTAATATTATGTAATTTTTTTCTATGTATTTTCATATTTAGACGGTGTGGGTTTATAATAGTCAAAGCGGTCAAAGCAGGTAGTCCAATTAACCAGTGTTGTCCCGATACGAATTCTATTTTTTTAAAATTCATTTTCGATGATCCAACCGTACGGATGTTAACATCTATCAATTTTAGTAATATGAATTTTTTTTTAAAAAAAATTCATATTTAGACGGTGTGAGTTTATAATAGTCAAAGCAGTCAAAGAAGCTAGTCTAATTAAATTGTAATTAAATCATATAACATATACGTATATATCATATAAATTAAAATTATTCACTTTAATTTAAATACAAAAGCACATATTCATTTTAAAAAAATAAATTAAATCATATTAAATATACATATATATATATATATATATATATATATATATATTTACTAAAATTAATAATTAAAAAAAGTTAAAATTCAAATATACGTATATAGGAATTATTCGTGTTGACAGAGTTTCCTAAATTTCAGACAAGGCGGCATTATTTCCCCCCTTTTTTCATCAATCTCATTTCAGTACTCTATCTCATTTCGCTCTCTCGACATTTGGACACTCTCTCCTCTCTCAACTCGCTCGACTCGCTTTCATCTCTCTGGATTTCGCTGAACTTTGGAGGCACCTCTCTGGATTTCATCTCTCGACACCTCCATTTCATACATCTCTCACATCTCGATTTCATTTTTATTTTTGTTCTTATTTCTTTTTTTCTGATTGTGCAGGAATCTCTGGTTGAGGGTTAGTTGGGGGTTAATCTCAGGTTGCACTCTCTATCTCTATCTCATTTCATTTTTATTTTTTGTGACTATGCATGCTGCTGATTTGTAATTAGGGTTTGTAAATTTAGGTTTAGTTAGTTGGGTTTTTGTATATTTATGGTTAATTAGGTGTTTTATGTTTGATTTGTTAGTGGGGTTTTGTATTTTGTGGTCTGGATTTGTTGTAATTAAACTTTAATTAGGGTTTTGTATATGGTTTTAATTTGGGGATTTTTGTATGCCTATGTTTTTATTTTTTATATGCCTCTGTTTTTAGTATGTTTTAGTATGTTTGTTTAAGTTAGATATTCAATATATGCTTGTGATTTGAAAGTCTCAATTCTAGATTCACTTGTGTCTAAAGAACTGAAGGTTTTATTTATTAGTATGTCGTATGTCGTATGCTTGTATGTTGTTATATTTATACTACAGTATGTAAATTCTGGGATTTCTCAAAATGGGTTGTCGTGATTGCTCCTGGTTGCCTGAACTGAGGTTTAGAGCATTAAGTAAATGTTATATGTTAACATTTAAATTGTGAATGCTTTTAGTCAAAAATTAATGTTAGCCACCATAATATGTGAAACATGATCTCTCCTTGTCTCAACTTTTTTCTTTACAACAGTTCTCATTATAGCATACTTGTTTAAATATTTTAATTTCTATGAACAGGACGTTTGCTACTCTGTTTACGGGGATTTTGTGTGTGAAGAATATCTTTGCGATTCAGGTAAATAACTAACTCACTTTGAAATTTCAATGGACTATAAGTTTCTTGTATATTTATTTGTGTGTGCCTTTTTGATATCTATTTGTGTGCATATTTTGTTATTCGAGTTCTTCAATTTTATTATTTGATATATACTTGTGTGTGCATATCTTGTTATGTGATTTTGTAAAATCATCTGATGCTATATATGTTTGTGTTAGCTAATTTTAGGTAGTTTATTCATCTGATTTTGATATTTTATTTTTTTCGTAATATGCTCTATTTTAGGATCCTGCTGGTCTTGTTATGTATGTGTGGAGATAACATCTATTACACT
Organism: Daucus carota subsp. sativus; assembly: GCF_001625215.2. NCBI lineage: Eukaryota > Viridiplantae > Streptophyta > Magnoliopsida > Apiales > Apiaceae > Daucus > Daucus carota. Next base: position 17,711,558 of record NC_030387.2, on the reverse strand, counting down.
ATATTAATGTGCTTAAACATTACAGGAATTTGTTAGTGTGTTACTAGCCTGTTATTTGTGTGTGCCTTTTTGATATCTATTTGTGTGCATATTTTGTTATTCGAGTTCTTCAATTTTATTATTTGATATATACTTGTGTGTGCATATCTTGTTATGTGATTTTGTAAAATCATCTGATGCTTTATATGTTTGTGTTAGCTAATTTTAGGTAGTTTATTCATCTGATTTTGATATTTTGTTTTTTTCGTAATATGCTCTATTTTAGGATCCTGCTGGTCTTGTTATGTATGTGTGGAGATAACATCTATTACACTATATTAATGTGCTTAAACATTACAGGAATTTGTTAGTGTGTTACTTGCCTGTTATTAAACAATGGATGATGACCAAACTGTTTGGATAGGGCTTCCTAGATACAGTGTGGAGTATGTCAACGGGATAAAATCATTTCTGGAAAATGCTTTTCCCATCTTTGGGAAAGGCAATGAAATGAAGTGCCCCTGCAAAAATTGTTTGGATCGTAAATGGCATCCTCGAGATGTAATTTACGATCATCTCATTTGCAGCGGCCCTTCGTCGATAAACGTGAAATGGATTTGTGATATTTCACGTTCAAAATCAAGATCTACTGATGACATTATGGATCATGAAATGGGGATGGGATTTGGGGATAATTTAGATGCCATGTTTACTTGTACGGGTCAGAAGTATGAAAACCTAAAAGCTTGCGGGGATGCACCGAATGCAGAGGCTAAAAGGTTTTATGAGCATGTTAAAGAGGGCAAGCAGCCGTTATATCCTGGCTGCAATAATTTTTCTCGCTTAAGTTTCATAATCAGACTTTATTATCTCAAGTGTGTTCATGGAATAAGCGAGGCTGCCTTCGGGGAATTGCTGAAGTTGATCAAAGATGCTTTTCCCCAAGCCCACCTTCCCTTGTCGTTTAATGCCGCAAAAAATGTTATTAAGGATTTAGGTTTAGATTATAAAAAAATACATGCTTGCCCGAATAGTTGCATATTATTTTGGGAAGAAAATAAGGATAAAGATGATTGTCATGTTTGCGGTACTTCGAGGTGGGTTCTACAAGAGAAAAAAGGTAGTCATGCTAATGATGATCCCGAGAAGGTAATTCTCAAAGTGCCAGCAAAGGTTATGCGGTACTTCCCCCTAAAGCCAAGGCTGCAAAGGCTATTTATGTGCAAAGATTTCGCTAAGCAGATGACATGGCATGAAGATGGACGAATAAAGGACGGGAAACTAAGGCATCCAGCTGATGCCGAAGCCTGGAAGATGATGGATGATCTATATCCTGAATTTTCTGCAGAAAAGCGTAACATTAGGTTAGGTGTAGCATCAGATGGATTTAATCCATTTAGGTCGATGAATTTAAGTCATAGTACATGGCCAATTGTACTAGTAAACTACAATCTTCCTCCTTGGGTGTGCATGAAACAAGAAAACTTGATACTTTCAACATTAATATCCGGTCCTGATTCTCCGAAGAATAATATTGATGTTTATATGCAGCCATTAATTAAGGAGTTGAAAGAATTATGGGATGTTGGGGTGGAAACCTATGATGCATTCACCAATCAGAATTTTATTCTACGCGCAAGAGTGATGTGGACGATCTCTGATTTCCCCGGTTATGCCATGTTGTCGGGATGGAGCACAAAGCGGTACTTAGGCTGCCCTGTATGCCATTACGAAACTTCTGCAGATTACTTGAAACATAGTCGAAAATTATGTTACATGAGTCATCGGAAGTTTCTCCATCCTACACACAAATGGAGGTTTGACAAGAGAAGGTTTAATGGCAAAATTGAATTGGGGGAGAGTCCTAGTATTCTATCTGGAACAGAAGTTGAAAGTTTGCTGGTGGGGTACGTTAACAAATTTGGGAGGGCTAAGGAAAAGGGTAAAAAAACAAACTGCCCTTTTAAGAAGAAATCAATTTTCTTTGATTTGCCATATTGGCGTCACAATCCACTTAGGCATAATCTTGACGCAATGCACATAGAAAAAAATGTGTGTGATAACATATTAGGTACTTTACTTAATATGAGGTTCAAATCGAAGGACCATATAAATGCGCGTTTAGATTTGGAGGAATTGGGTATAAGAAAGGCGCTTCATCCTATTAAATCTGCTGATGGGAAGCATCTAGAAATAAGGGCAGCGATATTTGATATGACGAATAAGGAGAAAGAATTATTTTGCTCGGTGTTGAAAAATGTGAAGCTGCCCTACGGTTGTGCTTCCAATATTAGCGGGTACGTGCACACAAGCGAGAGGAAGATTGTTGGCTATAAAAGCCATGATGCACATTTTATACTACACTACTTGTTGCAATTCTGTGTGAAAAAAACGTTAAAACCCGAGGTTGCCTTGCCGCTGATTAGATTAGGTGCATTTCTTAGAGGTTTATGGAGCAAGGCTGTAGAGTTGGATGATATTAAGAGGCTGCAGGAAGAAATTGTCGAAATACTATGTCATTTCGAGATGATTTTTACGCAGCCTTTCTTTGATATAATGGTCCACTTGCTTGTACATTTATGCCGAGAAGTCCAATATGGTGGACCTGAGCACCTCCGCTGCATGTTTACAATCGAGCGCTACCTTGGGAAGTTGAAGACCTATGTTCGAAACAGAAGTAAACCGGAAGGTTCAATTGCAGAAGGTTATTTAGCAGAAGAATGTGTGACATTTTGCTCAAGATTTTTGAATTCTGAAGTTGGAACAGGGACTACAGTATATTCCACTAACTTTGAAAAAGCTACAGGGGAAGTAGAATATCATATTGGCACAGGGAAGAGTAAAGATGGTAAAATCTTTAAACTAAAAGATACTGATTGGGAAGCTAGTCATCGATATGTTCTTTTCAACTCTGATAATAAAGATATGGAGCGCTTAATTGAGTAAGTTCTTGACTCTATGTCTTAATTTTATTTAATATTATAAATTATTGTCCCTTTTTATACATGCCTAAATTTTTTTCCCATGAATACTATTTTAGGGAGCATCGAACTTTAGTGGATGGTCATGCAGCTGGTTCAAGAAGATATAAAAGGGAGCGCACACATACCAACGAGTTATCCAAATGGTTGAAGGAAGAGGTTCTGAAAAGGGGCAACATGTGTAAAGAGTTAGAGGTGTTAGCATTGGGTCCAAATCGAACAGCTAGGAGGTTTTCTGGTTATGTAATAAACGGGTTCAGATTTCATACAAAATCGAGAGATTCTCGATGTACCACACAGAACAGCGGGGTATTTTTGACTGCTGAAACCACTAGCTTCGCTAGTTCAAAAGACCAGAACCCTATAATTGGAAATGTCAACTACTTTGGATCAATAATTGATATTTTCGAACTTGATTATTGGGGAGTTTTTAGGGTGGTCCTTTTTAAATGCTGCTGGTACCAAGAAGAGAAGGATTACTACGGTCTTACTAAAGTGAATTTTAGTAAATTATGCCACAAGTCTGACCCTTATGTGTTGGCAAGCCAAGTTCAACAAGTGTTTTACGTACAAGATCCAACTGAAAGTATGTGTAATTATGTTATTAAGAAGATGCCGAGGGATTGGTCAGATCCTGAAATCCACAACGCAAGTGAAGAAGATGTCAGAAAAGCTCCATCACATAATGATGACTTTAGATGCCAAATAGAAACTGAAGTTGCTGACGGGAGTTGGACTCGAGATGATGTGCCCCTAACCCAAGTCCCTATTCCCTCTTAATTAGTTTGATTTTATTTGTCCTATTGGCTGTTGCTTATTTCAATGTAATTGAAAATTTATCTTGGTTTATTCAATGTAATTGGAACTTTGTTTTTCATTTCCTTTATGTGCTAGTGATGTATTTACCAACTCTGAATATTCATTATCACGTACATGCACTGTCATAGTTATAATGTCTACTACTTGAATTTTTTTCATGTATATTTTCATTCTCATAATTTTATTGGTTCTGATGTATTCATTTGATACAGGATGGCACCTGAGGAATTTAATGTCAGGTTAAACCATAATGGACAGTTCAAGAAGAGTTCTTATGTTGGTGGAGAGGTTTTTGTTGTAACACGTGTTGAGCTCGATCTGTTTTCATATACTGTCCTCATGGAGTTTGTTAAGGACTACCTCCACTACACTGAAATTGGAGGAGTATATATTCTGGATGAAGAGAATGGTGGTTGGAAGCTGATTACCACCGACAAGGACGTGATGGAAGTCGTACAAGGCTATGACAATGGGGAAGAGGTTGAGTTTTACATTGACAACACTGTGGACGAGAACATTGAGCCTCTAAATCAAATGCAACCACATGTGGTCATACGGCCAAGAAAAAACATTATTCAAGGTACTTCATTTTGTTTTAATAAACACATGATTGTTGTCTCCTGGTCATATATTTTCTTTGTTATTGTTAAGTATAGTTGATGCAAAACAAAAAACTCAAACCTTAATTTAAATGTGTTGTTATTATTAGTTAGGAATATTTTTTTGTGATTTTTCTAAATATATTTTATTGTGAACTGAAATTTAGAATATTTTTGGTAAATATTCTAAAGAACAAGAGGAATATTTAAAAGTGTTGTTATTATTAGTTAGGACGAAAATGAGAGTGAAGATACATTGCCAGAGGCACATAAAATATAAATTGTTTGTTGCTTTTTGGCTCTTTCTTTTATTCCAGTAATTTCTCTGATTATGCTAATGCTTGGTGTTACACTATATTGTGAACTGAAATTTAGAATATTTTTGGTAAATATTCTAAAGAACAAGAGGAATATTTAAAAGTGTTGTTATTATTAGTTAGGAATATTTTACTATTCTTTCTGTCTATTATATGTTTCAGTTCCCGCTAAGAAGGTCAAGCGTAAGTTTATCACTACACATCAGCTCCAACAACAGCAGAGGATTAGGAAGTCACCTCGGTTTTCTACTAGTCAACCAACTGAAACTGTGAAGGATAAAGGAACAGCGAGAAGGAAACTATATGACGATGAAAAATCTGCAGAGGATGCTGCTGCTGGGCAGGTAACTTTTTTTACTCTTAGGTAATACTAACTTAATAAATACAATATTAGATTTGTGCACATTATCAAATTTAATTGACTTGTGCAGAATCCACCAATGACAAAGTATGAAGAAAAGAGATTAAAAATTATGAAAGAAAATGCAGAAAAGCTTGAGTCATTAGGGATTTCACCATTAGTTGATAGCTTGAAATGTAATGATTCACAGAAAAGCAAAACATCATTTAATGATAACGATAAGGATCGTGAGGAGGACGAGTATGATCCAGAAAAAGAGGACGAAAATGAGAGTGAAGATACATTGCCAGAGGTACATAAAATATAAATTGTTTGTTGCTTTTTGGCTCTTTCTTTTATTCCAGTAATTTCTCTAATTATGCTAATGCTTGGTGTTACACTATATTGTAGAGAATTAATAAGAGTAAAAAGAAGGTTGCACAGGGAGGACCCAGAACTCGTTCGCGAGCGAGTGCACCTGTTCAAAATGCAGAAGAATCAACACATGTCTCCCCTACAACTAAGAAGCAACGGGGAAAATCAAAATCTCGAAATGACAAGGAAGTGACTAGTTCATATCGTGCAGCAGCAATAAAACCAACATGCTCTAAGCTTCTCAAACAAGCAAAAGATGGAGAGGTTCCTGGTTCAATCAATGCATACTTAGCAATGAGGGAACGACAGAAACAGAATATTGAAGATCCAGCACCGCCGGAGAATCCTGAAATGAACTTGGAAGATCCTGCAACTGAGGATGTTGAAATAGGTACTGTGGACACATTTTAATTTTTTGATTAGTTAGTTTTGTTAATGTTTTGGGAAGGATACTAACATTTTCATACTCTATATACCAGCTCCAAGAAAGCCTAGTGGACGTACAAAAATGGTTAAGGTTCATGGAAGGAGTGCTGATAAGAAACCTGTCATTATGTTGAATGAAGATAATCAACCTGTTTCTGATGATCAAAAAATAATAACCGAGCTAACTAATTTTGTGGGGACACTTTCAAGGGATAATGTGTCTCTAACTTACGTGAACTGGCATGTAGTTCCAGATACACTGAAGAATGAAATGTGGGAATACACCAGGGTATATTGTACTTTTCACATGTTTTTATGCATTTTCATAGATTAGTTTGTTTATTCATTTATGTATTTTCTGTATTGTAGGCTCGGTATATTATTCCAGATGAAGGTAAAAGATGGGTGTACAATACACTTAATGATGCGTGGAGGGTGTACAAAAGTCGGGTGAAGGCTAAGCATTATAATGCCTTCATAACTGATGAAGAAAGGATTGAAAAAAGGCCCGACGACATTCCACTAGAGGACTTTAAAATGCTCTTGAAGTACTGGGGAGATGAAGAAGTCCAGGTATCCGTATCTAAGAAATATTTTTTTAAATAATGTCCTGATACAAAACTAGTTCGTATGTAATTTCATTTAATTATTATGCCTCGATTAATCTCTGTAGTCTATTTATATATAGGCATATCTATTTTGTTTTCAGAGAGTGAGTAAATAATAAGTCCCAGTTATTTTTGTTCATTTGTCGAACAGGATATGGCGTTTAAAAATTCTGCACGTCGTAGTTCATTTGTGGATACGCACACCATGGGTCCCAAAACTTTGGCGCAGGTTAGGAACAAGATGGTATGTGTTACTACATTTAATTGTCCACTGAACTTAACTTATCATTTTCCTATTTCTTTAGTTTAGCAAAAGTGTCGATTGGAGGTTATAATTAATTAAGCCCCCTTTATTTATTTGTATATTGATCTTCATTATTGTCCATAAATTCCAGCAGAAAATGATGTGACTCGTGTGTCCTATAATGAAAAAATAACTTTGTTTTCATCCTTTAATTATAAGCCAATTTCTAAAACAACACATGTAATTTTTCGTAGCAGCATATATTTATAACAACCATCGTAATATTTTCTAGCCCCATTTAATCATTTTTTATTTCCTGGTAATGATTTGTAATTTGGGCTACTAATGTTTGATATGTATCCCCATACTTGACAGATTAAGGAAAGACCAGACCATGCCCCGCCATCAGATGCAGATGTGTTTCTTGAAACACGTAAGAGAAAGCCAGGGCGGGAGTACAAGACGAACACCAAAGTGCTAGAAAAAAAGATTGTAAGTTGTATTTGATAATGAATTACTAAACAATATCCATGTACATTTCCAATTTTAATTAAGCTATTTCTTGTAGAATAAGATTAAGAAGCTGGTAAATTCTGGAAAACAAGAGGATGCAGATGCTATGGTTACCAGCGACAAGGATCATGGTAGAAACTGGCTAAGGGGAAGGCCAGGTCAAAGCTCTTCATCTGCCGTTCCTTCAGATAATAATTATGTCAACGAGTTGACAGCGAAGATAAAGCATGATCTTGAAAGAGAATTGGAAGCAAGATTAAACATCAAAGTGCAGGAGAACATGACAATGATGCTAAAAAGGCTAGGAAATGCTAATCCAGATCTCAAGCTTGACCTTGGAGATTTTTGTCCCACCATATCAAGTGAACAAGATGACACTGGCACTCCATTGACTGGTGGAACTACTGACTAGCTTGAGCTGCCTACCGATGTCTAGTTACTTTTATTTTGTTTTGCAATTATGAGAAGTACTGTAGACTATGGCCCTTGGTTAAACTTTGTGGTTTTAGTAGTTATGTCGGTAGATTGGTGTTAAATTACTTTGGTATGTTTTGGTGGATTTGTCTGTTGGTGATATGGAGGTAGATTGGTGTTAAACTTTGGTGTATTTTGGTGGATTGGTCTGTTGGTGATATGGTGTTGGATGGGGATGTTTAATTTTTGGATAACTATGTAGTGCTGTTGGATTGTTGGTATTCCTGTTTTTTGGTATGGATGTATTGTTTTACAAACTGATCCTATCAAAATTTATATAAAGCAGTGTTGCATTAGATGTTAATTTGTATTGCATATGGTTTTTAATGGTGTTTCCAATGTATAAAAGTAGTGTTGCATTTGAATTAACTACTGTTGCATTATATTGGTGGGGGCCCCCTGTGACGTGGCAGAGTCCAAAGCTCTTGGGCCCACAGCTTACGTGGCATGTGGGACCCAGATGCTGACGTGGCAAGTGGGCGCCTACATGCTGACGTGGCAAGTGGGTCCCAGAAACTGACGTGGCAGCTGGGCCCCACACACTTACGTGGCATATGACTCACTAACTACGTGGCATTCAGACATGGCATGTAGGGACATGCTGACGTGGCCTGAATTAGTGCCCCATCAGCCTTGCCAGTTTACTCTCTAAGGCAACACACTATGTGTTGCATATAAGCAATTCGTTGTTGCAAAAGGTGGATAATGCAATACTTCTGGCTGTTGCATTATATTACCTATGCATTGCATAAAAGGTCTAAGGCAATGGCCGCAGATGCAATACTTACTAGGTGTTGCATTATCCAACTTCAGGCCTTATGCAACAACAAATGAGGTCTATTGCAACGGCATAGAGCATTGCCTATGAGCACTTATGGTGTAGTGATTCTAGACTCGTTTGAAGCTGAAAACAATTTGTAGCTTCATTTTCAGTTGTTTAAAATTAGAATCAACTTGTAGTTTCATTCTTGACTCGTTTGAGCCTGGAAACAACTTGTTGCTTCATTATTGGCTAGATTGAAGTTGGAAACAACTTGTAGCTTCATTCCAGACTCGTTTGAAGTTGAAAACAACTTGTAGCTTCATTTTCGGTTGTTTAAAATTAGAATCAACTTTTAGTTTCATTCTTGACTCGTTTCAGCCTGTAAACAACTTGTTGCTTCATTATTGGCTAGATCGAAGTTGGAAACAACTTGTTGCTTCATTCTAGACTCGTTTGAAGTTGAAAACAATTTGTAGTTTCATTCTTGACTCGTTTGAGCCCGGAAACAACTTGTTGCATCATTATTGGATGGATTGAAGTTGGAAACGACTTGTAGCTTCATTCCAGACTCGTTTGAAGTTGAACACAACTTGTAGCTTCATTTTCGGTTGTTTAAAATTAGAATCAACTTGCAGTTTCTTTCTTGACTCGTTTGAGCCTGTAAACAACTTGTTGCTTCGTTATTGGCTAGATTGAAGTTGGATACAACTTGTAGCTCCATTCTAGACTCGTTTGAAGCTGAAAACAATTTGTAGCTTCATTTTCGGTTGTTTAAAATTAGAATCAACTTGTAGTTTCATTCTTGACTCGTTTGAGCCTGTAAACAACTTGTTGCTTCATTAGTGGTTAGATTGAAGTTGGAAACAACTTGTAGTTTCATTCTAGACTCGTTTGAAGTGGAAAACAATTTGTAGCTTCATTTTCAGTTGTTTAAAATTAGAATCAACTTGTAGTTTCATTCTTGAATCGTTTGAGCCCGGAAACAACTTGTTGCTTCATTATTGCCTGGATTGAAGTTGGAAACAACATGTAGCTTCATTCCAGACTCGTTTGAAGTTGAAAACAACTTGTAGCTTCATTTTCGGTTGTTTAAAATTAGAATCAACTTTTAGTTTCATTCTTGACTCGTTTCAGCCTGTAAACAACTTGTTGCTTCATTATTGGCTAGATCGAAGTTGGAAACAACTTGTAGCTTCATTCTAGACTCGTTTGAAGTTGAAAACAATTTGTAGTTTCATTCTTGACTCGTTTGAGCCCGGAAACAACTTTTTGTTTCATTATTGGCTGGATTGAAGTTGGAAACGACTTGTAGCTTCATTCCAGACTCGTTTGAAGTTGAACACAACTTGTAGTTTCATTTTCGGTTGTTTAAAATTAGAATCAACTTGTAGTTTCATTCTTGACTCGTTTGAGCCCGGAAACAACTTGTTGCTTCATTATTGGCTGGATTGAAGTTGGAAACAACATGTAGCATCATTCTAGAGTCGTTTGAAGTTGAAAACAACTTGTAGCTTCATTTTCGGTTGTTTATAATTAGAATCAACTTGTAGTTTCATTCTTGACTCGTTTGAGCCTGTAAACAACTTGTTGCTTCATTATTGGCTAGATTGAAGTTGTATACAACTTTTAGCTCCATTCTAGACTCGTTTGAAGCTGAAAACAATTTGTAGCTTTATTTTAAGTTCTTTAAAATTAGAATCAACTTGTAGTTTCATTCTTGACTCGTTTGAGCCTGGAAACAACTTGTTGCTTCATTATTGGCTAGATTGAAGTTGGAAACAACTTGTAGCTTCATTCCAGACTCGTTTGAAGTTGAAAACAACTTGTAGCTTCATTTTCGGTTGTTTAAAATTAGAATCAACTTTTAGTTTCATTCTTGACTCGTTTCAGCCTGTAAACACCTTGTTGCTTCATTATTGGCTAGATCGAAGTTGGAAACAACTTGTTGCTTCATCCTAGACTCGTTTGAAGTTGAAAACAATTTGTAGTTTCATTCTTGACTCGTTTGATCCCGGAAACAACTTGTTGCATCATTATTGATGGATTGAAGTTGGAAACGACTTGTAGCTTCATTCCAGACTCGTTTGATGTTGAACACAACTTGTAGCTTCATTTTCGGTTGTTTAAAATTAGAATCAACTTGCAGTTTCATTCTTGACTCGTTTGAGCCTATAAACAACTTGTTGCTTCATTATTGGCTAGATTGAAGTTGGATACAACTTGTAGCTCCATTCTAGACTCGTTTGAAGCTGAAAACAATTTGTAGCTTCATTTTCGGTTGTTTAAAATTAGAATCAACTTGTAGTTTCATTCTTGACTCGTTTGAGCCTGTAAACAACTTGTTGCTTCATTATTGGTTAGATTGAAGTTGGAAACAACTTGTAGCTTCATTCTATACTCGTTTGAAGTGGAAAACAATTTGTAGGTTCATTTTCGGTTTCATTCTTGACTCGTTTGAGCCTGTAAACAACTTGTTGCTTCATTATTGGTTAGATTGAAGTTGGAAACAACTTGTAGCTTCATTCTAGACTCGTTTGAAGTGGAAAACAATTTGTAGCTTCATTTTCGGTTGTTTAAAATTAGAACCAAATTGTAGTTTCATTCTTGATTTGTTTGAGCCCGGAAACAACTTGTTGCTTCATTATTGCCTGGATTGAAGTTGGAAACAACATGTAGCTTCATTCCAGACTCGTTTGAAGTTGAAAACAACTTGTAGCTTCATTTTCAGTTGTGTAAAATTAGAATCAACTTGTAGTTTCATTCTTGACTCGTTTGAGCCTGGAAACAACTTGTTGCTTCATTATTGGCTAGATTGAAGGTTGGAAACAACTTGTAGCTTCATTCCAAACTCGGTTGAAGTTGAAAACAATTTGTAGCTTCATTTTCGGTTGTTTAAAATTAGAATCAACTTTTAGTTTCATTCTTGACTCGTTTCAGCCTGTAAACAACTTGTTGCTTCATTATTGGCTAGATCGAAGTTGGAAACAACTTGTAGCTTCATTCTAGACTCGTTTGAAGTTGAAAACAATTTGTAGCTTCATTTTCAGTTGTTTAAAATTAGAATCAACTTGTAGCTTCATTCCAAACTCGTTTGAAGTTGAACACAACTTGTAGCTTCATTTTCGGTTGTTTAAAATTAGAATCAACTTGTAGTTTCATTCTTGACTCGTTTGAGCCTGTAAACAACTTGTTGCTTCATTATTGGTTAGATTGAAGTTGGAAACAACTTGTAGCTTCATTCTATACTCGTTTGAAGTGGAAAACAATTTGTAGGTTCATTTTCGGTTTCATTCTTGACTCGTTTGATGTTGAACACAACTTGTAGCTTCATTTTCGGTTGTTTAAAATTAGAATCAACTTGCAGTTTCATTCTTGACTCGTTTGAGCCTATAAACAACTTGTTGCTTCATTATTGGCTAGATTGAAGTTGGATACAACTTGTAGCTCCATTCTAGACTCGTTTGAAGCTGAAAACAATTTGTAGCTTCATTTTCGGTTGTTTAAAATTAGAATCAACTTGTAGTTTCATTCTTGACTCGTTTGAGCCTGTAAACAACTTGTTGCTTCATTATTGGTTAGATTGAAGTTGGAAACAACTTGTAGCTTCATTCTATACTCGTTTGAAGTGGAAAACAATTTGTAGGTTCATTTTCGGTTTCATTCTTGACTCGTTTGAGCCTGTAAACAACTTGTTGCTTCATTATTGGTTAGATTGAAGTTGGAAACAACTTGTAGCTTCATTCTAGACTCGTTTGAAGTGGAAAACAATTTGTAGCTTCATTTTCGGTTGTTTAAAATTAGAATCAAATTGTAGTTTCATTCTTGATTTGTTTGAGCCCGGAAACAACTTGTTGCTTCATTATTGCCTGGATTGAAGTTGGAAACAACATGTAGCTTCATTCCAGACTCGTTTGAAGTTGAAAACAACTTGTAGCTTCATTTTCAGTTGTGTAAAATTAGAATCAACTTGTAGTTTCATTCTTGACTCGTTTGAGCCTGGAAACAACTTGTTGCTTCATTATTGGCTAGATTGAAGGTTGGAAACAACTTGTAGCTTCATTCCAAACTCGGTTGAAGTTGAAAACAATTTGTAGCTTCATTTTCGGTTGTTTAAAATTAGAATCAACTTTTAGTTTCATTCTTGACTCGTTTCAGCCTGTAAACAACTTGTTGCTTCATTATTGGCTAGATCGAAGTTGGAAACAACTTGTAGCTTCATTCTAGACTCGTTTGAAGTTGAAAACAATTTGTAGCTTCATTTTCAGTTGTTTAAAATTAGAATCAACTTGTAGCTTCATTCCAAACTCGTTTGAAGTTGAACACAACTTGTAGCTTCATTTTCGGTTGTTTAAAATTAGAATCAACTTGTAGTTTCATTCTTGACTCGTTTGAGCCTGTAAACAACTTGTTGCTTCATTATTGGCTAGATTGAAGTTGGATACAACTTGTAGCTCCATTCTAGACTCGTTTGAAGCTGAAAACAATTTGTAGCTTCATTTTCAGTTGTTTAAAATTAGAATCAACTTGTAGTTTCATTCTTGACTCGTTTGAGCCTGGAAACAACTTGTTGCTTCATTATTGGCTAGATTGAAGTTGGAAACAACTTGTAGCTTCATTCCAGACTCGTTTGAAGTTGAAAACAACTTGTAGCATCATTTTCGGTTGTTTAAAATTAGAATCAACTTTTAGTTTCATTCTTGACTCGTTTCAGCCTGTAAACAACTTGTTGCTTCATTATTGGCTAGATCGAAGTTGGAAACAACTTGTTGCTTCATTCTAGACTCGTTTGAAGTTGAAAACAATTTGTAGTTTCATTCTTGACTCGTTTGAGCCCGGAAACAACTTGTTGCATCATTATTGGATGGATTGAAGTTGGAAACGACTTGTAGCTTCATTCCAGACTCGTTTGAAGTTGAACACAACTTGTAGCTTCATTTTCGGTTGTTTAAAATTAGAATCAACTTGCAGTTTCTTTCTTGACTCGTTTGAGCCTGTAAACAACTTGTTGCTTCGTTATTGGCTAGATTGAAGTTGGATACAACTTGTAGCTCCATTCTAGACTCGTTTGAAGCTGAAAACAATTTGTAGCTTCATTTTCGGTTGTTTAAAATTAGAATCAACTTGTAGTTTCATTCTTGACTCGTTTGAGCCTGTAAACAACTTGTTGCTTCATTAGTGGTTAGATTGAAGTTGGAAACAACTTGTAGTTTCATTCTAGACTCGTTTGAAGTGGAAAACATTTTGTAGCTTCATTTTCAGTTGTTTAAAATTAGAATCAACTTGTAGTTTCATTCTTGAATCGTTTGAGCCCGGAAACAACTTGTTGCTTCATTATTGCCTGGATTGAAGTTGGAAACAACATGTAGCTTCATTCCAGACTCGTTTGAAGTTGAAAACAACTTGTAGCTTCATTTTCGGTTGTTTAAAATTAGAATCAACTTTTAGTTTCATTCTTGACTCGTTTCAGCCTGTAAACAACTTGTTGCTTCATTATTGGCTAGATCGAAGTTGGAAACAACTTGTAGCTTCATTCTAGACTCGTTTGAAGTTGAAAACAATTTGTAGTTTCATTCCAGACTCGTTTGAGCCCGGAAACAACTTTTTGTTTCATTATTGGCTGGATTGAAGTTGGAAACGACTTGTAGCTTCATTCCAGACTCGTTTGAAGTTGAACACAACTTGTAGTTTCATTTTCGGTTGTTTAAAATTAGAATGAACTTGTAGTTTCATTCTTGACTCGTTTGAGCCCGGAAACAACTTGTTGCTTCATTATTGGCTGGATTGAAGTTGGAAACAACATGTAGCATCATTCTAGAGTCGTTTTAAGTTGAAAACAACTTGTAGCTTCATTTTCGGTTGTTTATAATTAGAATCAACTTGTAGTTTAATTCTTGACTCGTTTGAGCCTGTAAACAACTTGTTGCTTCATTATTGGCTAGATTGAAGTTGTATACAACTTTTAGCTCCATTCTAGACTCGTTTGAAGCTGAAAACAATTTGTAGCTTCATTTTCAGTTGTTTAAAATTAGAATCAACTTGTAGTTTCATTCTTGACTCGTTTGAGCCTGGAAACAACTTGTTGCTTCATTATTGGCTAGATTGAAGTTGGAAACAACTTGTAGCTTCATTCCAGACTCGTTTGAAGTTGAAAACAACTTGTAGCTTCATTTTCGGTTGTTTAAAATTAGAATCAACTTTTAGTTTCATTCTTGACTCGTTTCAGCCTGTAAACAACTTGTTGCTTCATTATTGGCTAGATCGAAGTTGGAAACAACTTGTTGCTTCATCCTAGACTCGTTTGAAGTTGAAAACAATTTGTAGTTTCATTCTTGACTCGTTTGAGCCCGGAAACAACTTGTTGCATCATTATTGGATGGATTGAAGTTGGAAACGACTTGTAGCTTCATTCCAGACTCGTTTGATGTTGAACACAACTTGTAGCTTCATTTTCGGTTGTTTAAAATTAGAATCAACTTGCAGTTTCATTCTTGACTCGTTTGAGCCTGTAAACAACTTGTTGCTTCATTATTGGCTAGATTGAAGTTGTATACAACTTTTAGCTCCATTCTAGACTCGTTTGAAGCTGAAAACAATTTGTAGCTTCATTTTAAGTTCTTTAAAATTAGAATCAACTTGTAGTTTCATTCTTGACTCGTTTGAGCCTGGAAACAACTTGTTACTTCATTATTGGCTAGATTGAAGTTGGAAACAACTTGTAGCTTCATTCCAGACTCGTTTGAAGTTGAAAACAACTTGTAGCTTCATTTTCGGTTGTTTAAAATTAGAATCAACTTTTAGTTTCATTCTTGACTCGTTTCAGCCTGTAAACACCTTGTTGCTTCATTATTGGCTAGATCGAAGTTGGAAACAACTTGTTGCTTCATCCTAGACTCGTTTGAAGTTGAAAACAATTTGTAGTTTCATTCTTGACTCGTTTGATCCCGGAAACAACTTGTTGCATCATTATTGGATGGATTGAAGTTGGAAACGACTTGTAGCTTCATTCCAGACTCGTTTGATGTTGAACACAACTTGTAGCTTCATTTTCGGTTGTTTAAAATTAGAATCAACTTGCAGTTTCATTCTTGACTCGTTTGAGCCTATAAACAACTTGTTGCTTCATTATTGGCTAGATTGAAGTTGGATACAACTTGTAGCTCCATTCTAGACTCGTTTGAAGCTGAAAACAATTTGTAGCTTCATTTTCGGTTGTTTAAAATTAGAATCAACTTGTAGTTTCATTCTTGACTCGTTTGAGCCTGTAAACAACTTGTTGCTTCATTATTGGTTAGATTGAAGTTGGAAACAACTTGTAGCTTCATTCTATACTCGTTTGAAGTGGAAAACAATTTGTAGGTTCATTTTCGGTTTCATTCTTGACTCGTTTGAGCCTGTAAACAACTTGTTGCTTCATTATTGGTTAGATTGAAGTTGGAAACAACTTGTAGCTTCATTCTAGACTCGTTTGAAGTGGAAAACAATTTGTAGCTTCATTTTCGGTTGTTTAAAATTAGAATCAAATTGTAGTTTCATTCTTGATTTGTTTGAGCCCGGAAACAACTTGTTGCTTCATTATTGCCTGGATTGAATTTGGAAACAACATGTAGCTTCATTCCAGACTCGTTTGAAGTTGAAAACAACTTGTAGCTTCATTTTCAGTTGTGTAAAATTAGAATCAACTTGTAGTTTCATTCTTGACTCGTTTGAGCCTGGAAACAACTTGTTGCTTCATTATTGGCTAGATTGAAGGTTGGAAACAACTTGTAGCTTCATTCCAAACTCGGTTGAAGTTGAAAACAATTTGTAGCTTCATTTTCGGTTGTTTAAAATTAGAATCAACTTTTAGTTTCATTCTTGACTCGTTTCAGCCTGTAAACAACTTGTTGCTTCATTATTGGCTAGATCGAAGTTGGAAACAACTTGTAGCTTCATTCTAGACTCGTTTGAAGTTGAAAACAATTTGTAGCTTCATTTTCAGTTGTTTAAAATTAGAATCAACTTGTAGCTTCATTCCAAACTCGTTTGAAGTTGAACACAACTTGTAGCTTCATTTTCGGTTGTTTAAAATTAGAATCAACTTGTAGTTTCATTCTTGACTCGTTTGAGCCTGTAAACAACTTGTTGCTTCATTATTGGCTAGATTGAAGTTGGATACAACTTGTAGCTCCATTCTAGACTCGTTTGAAGCTGAAAACAATTTGTAGCTTCATTTTCAGTTGTTTAAAATTAGAATCAACTTGTAGTTTCATTCTTGACTCGTTTGAGCCTGGAAACAACTTGTTGCTTCATTATTGGCTAGATTGAAGTTGGAAACAACTTGTAGCTTCATTCCAGACTCGTTTGAAGTTGAAAACAACTTGTAGCTTCATTTTCGGTTGTTTAAAATTAGAATCAACTTTTAGTTTCATTCTTGACTCGTTTCAGCCTGTAAACAACTTGTTGCTTCATTATTGGCTAGATCGAAGTTGGAAACAACTTGTTGCTTCATTCTAGACTCGTTTGAAGTTGAAAACAATTTGTAGTTTCATTCTTGACTCGTTTGAGCCCGGAAACAACTTGTTGCATCATTATTGGATGGATTGAAGTTGGAAACGACTTGTAGCTTCATTCCAGACTCGTTTGAAGTTGAACACAACTTGTAGCTTCATTTTCGGTTGTTTAAAATTAGAATCAACTTGCAGTTTCTTTCTTGACTCGTTTGAGCCTGTAAACAACTTGTTGCTTCGTTATTGGCTAGATTGAAGTTGGATACAACTTGTAGCTCCATTCTAGACTCGTTTGAAGCTGAAAACAATTTGTAGCTTCATTTTCGGTTGTTTAAAATTAGAATCAACTTGTAGTTTCATTCTTGACTCGTTTGAGCCTGTAAACAACTTGTTGCTTCATTAGTGGTTAGATTGAAGTTGGAAACAACTTGTAGTTTCATTCTAGACTCGTTTGAAGTGGAAAACATTTTGTAGCTTCATTTTCAGTTGTTTAAAATTAGAATCAACTTGTAGTTTCATTCTTGAATCGTTTGAGCCCGGAAACAACTTGTTGCTTCATTATTGCCTGGATTGAAGTTGGAAACAACATGTAGCTTCATTCCAGACTCGTTTGAAGTTGAAAACAACTTGTAGCTTCATTTTCGGTTGTTTAAAATTAGAATCAACTTTTAGTTTCATTCTTGACTCGTTTCAGCCTGTAAACAACTTGTTGCTTCATTATTGGCTAGATCGAAGTTGGAAACAACTTGTAGCTTCATTCTAGACTCGTTTGAAGTTGAAAACAATTTGTAGTTTCATTCCAGACTCGTTTGAGCCCGGAAACAACTTTTTGTTTCATTATTGGCTGGATTGAAGTTGGAAATGACTTGTAGCTTCATTCCAGACTCGTTTGAAGTTGAACACAACTTGTAGTTTCATTTTCGGTTGTTTAAAATTAGAATCAACTTGTAGTTTCATTCTTGACTCGTTTGAGCCCGGAAACAACTTGTTGCTTCATTATTGGCTGGATTGAAGTTGGAAACAACATGTAGCATCATTCTAGAGTCGTTTTAAGTTGAAAACAACTTGTAGCTTCATTTTCGGTTGTTTATAATTAGAATCAACTTGTAGTTTCATTCTTGACTCGTTTGAGCCTGTAAACAACTTGTTGCTTCATTATTGGCTAAATTGAAGTTGTATACAACTTTTAGCTCCATTCTAGACTCGTTTGAAGCTGAAAACAATTTGTAGCTTCATTTTCAGTTGTTTAAAATTAGAATCAACTTGTAGTTTCATTCTTGACTCGTTTGAGCCTGGAAACAACTTGTTGCTTCATTATTGGCTAGATTGAAGTTGGAAACAACTTGTAGCTTCATTCCAGACTCGTTTGAAGTTGAAAACAACTTGTAGCTTCATTTTCGGTTGTTTAAAATTAGAATCAACTTTTAGTTTCATTCTTGACTCGTTTCAGCCTGTAAACAACTTGTTGCTTCATTATTGGCTAGATCGAAGTTGGAAACAACTTGTTGCTTCATCCTAGACTCGTTTGAAGTTGAAAACAATTTGTAGTTTCATTCTTGACTCGTTTGAGCCCGGAAACAACTTGTTGCATCATTATTGGATGGATTGAAGTTGGAAACGACTTGTAGCTTCATTCCAGACTCGTTTGATGTTGAACACAACTTGTAGCTTCATTTTCGGTTGTTTAAAATTAGAATCAACTTGCAGTTTCATTCTTGACTCGTTTGAGCCTGTAAACAACTTGTTGCTTCATTATTGGCTAGATTGAAGTTGGATACAACTTGTAGCTCCATTATAGACTCGTTTGAAGCTGAAAACAATTTGTAGCTTCATTTTCGGTTGTTTAAAATTAGAATCAACTTGTAGTTTCATTCTTGACTCGTTTGAGCCTGTAAACAACTTGTTGCTTCATTATTGGTTAGATTGAAGTTGGAAACAACTTGTAGCTTCATTCTATACTCGTTTGAAGTGGAAAACAATTTGTAGGTTCATTTTCGGTTTCATTCTTGACTCGTTTGAGCCTGTAAACAACTTGTTGCTTCATTATTGGTTAGATTGAAGTTGGAAACAACTTGTAGCTTCATTCTAGACTCGTTTGAAGTGGAAAACAATTTGTAGCTTCATTTTCGGTTGTTTAAAATTAGAATCAAATTGTAGTTTCATTCTTGATTTGTTTGAGCCCGGAAACAACTTGTTGCTTCATTATTGCCTGGATTGAAGTTGGAAACAACATGTAGCTTCATTCCAGACTCGTTTGAAGTTGAAAACAACTTGTAGCTTCATTTTCAGTTGTGTAAAATTAGAATCAACTTGTAGTTTCATTCTTGACTCGTTTGAGCCTCGAAACAACTTGTTGCTTCATTATTGGCTAGATTGAAGGTTGGAAACAACTTGTAGCTTCATTCCAAACTCGGTTGAAGTTGAAAACAATTTGTATCTTCATTTTCGGTTGTTTAAAATTAGAATCAACTTTTAGTTTCATTCTTGACTCGTTTCAGCCTGTAAACAACTTGTTGCTTCATTATTGGCTAGATCGAAGTTGGAAACAACTTGTAGCTTCATTCTAGACTCGTTTGAAGTTGAAAACAATTTGTAGCTTCATTTTCAGCTGTTTAAAATTAGAATCAACTTGTAGCTTCATTCCAGACTCGTTTGAAGTTGAACACAACTTGTAGCTTCATTTTCGGTTGTTTAAAATTAGAATCAACTTGTAGTTTCATTCTTGACTCGTTTGAGCCCGGAAACAACTTGTTGCTTCATTATTGGCTCGATTGAAGTTGGATACAACTTGGAGCTCCATTCTAGACTCGTTTGAAGCTGAAAACAATTTGTAGCTTCATTTTCCGTTGTATAAAATTAGAATCAACTTGTAGTTTCATTCTCGACTCGTTTGAGCCTGGAAACAACTTGTTGCTTCCTTAATGGTTAGATTGAAGTTGGAAACAACTTGTAGCTTCATTCCAGACTCGTTTGAAGTTGAAAACAACTTGTAGCTTCATTTTCGGTTGTTTAAAATTAGAATCAACTTTTGGTTTCATTCTTGACTCGTTTGAGCCCGGAAACAACTTGTTGCATCATTATTGGATGGATTGAAGTTGGAAACGACTTGTAGCTTCATTCCAGACTCGTTTGAAGTTGAACACAACTTGTAGCTTCATTTTCGGTTGTTTAAAATTAGAATCAACTTGCAGTTTCATTCTTGACTCGTTTGAGCCTGTAAACAACTTGTTGCTTCATTATTGGTTAGATTGAAGTTGGAAACAACTTGTAGCTTCATTCTATACTCGTTTGAAGTGGAAAACAATTTGTAGGTTCATTTTCGGTTTCATTCTTGACTCGTTTGAGCCTGTAAACAACTTGTTGCTTCATTATTGGTTAGATTGAAGTTGGAAACAACTTGTAGCTTCATTCTAGACTCGTTTGAAGTGGAAAACAATTTGTAGCTTCATTTTCGGTTGTTTAAAATTAGAATCAAATTGTAGTTTCATTCTTGATTTGTTTGAGCCCGGAAACAACTTGTTGCTTCATTATTGCCTGGATTGAAGTTGGAAACAACATGTAGCTTCATTCCAGACTCGTTTGAAGTTGAAAACAACTTGTAGCTTCATTTTCAGTTGTGTAAAATTAGAATCAACTTGTAGTTTCATTCTTGACTCGTTTGAGCCTCGAAACAACTTGTTGCTTCATTATTGGCTAGATTGAAGGTTGGAAACAACTTGTAGCTTCATTCCAAACTCGGTTGAAGTTGAAAACAATTTGTAGCTTCATTTTCGGTTGTTTAAAATTAGAATCAACTTTTAGTTTATTCTTGACTCGTTTCAGCCTGTAAACAACTTGTTGCTTCATTATTGGCTAGATCGAAGTTGGAAACAACTTGTAGCTTCATTCTAGACTCGTTTGAAGTTGAAAACAATTTGTAGCTTCATTTTCAGCTGTTTAAAATTAGAATCAACTTGTAGCTTCATTCCAGACTCGTTTGAAGTTGAACACAACTTGTAGCTTCATTTTCGGTTGTTTAAAATTAGAATCAACTTGTAGTTTCATTCTTGACTCGTTTGAGCCCGGAAACAACTTGTTGCTTCATTATTGGCTCGATTGAAGTTGGATACAACTTGGAGCTCCATTCTAGACTCGTTTGAAGCTGAAAACAATTTGTAGCTTCATTTTCCGTTGTATAAAATTAGAATCAACTTGTAGTTTCATTCTCGACTCGTTTGAGCCTGGAAACAACTTGTTGCTTCCTTAATGGTTAGATTGAAGTTGGAAACAACTTGTAGCTTCATTCCAGACTCGTTTGAAGTTGAAAACAACTTGTAGCTTCATTTTCGGTTGTTTAAAATTAGAATCAACTTTTGGTTTCATTCTTGACTCGTTTGAGCCCGGAAACAACTTGTTGCATCATTATTGGATGGATTGAAGTTGGAAACGACTTGTAGCTTCATTCCAGACTCGTTTGAAGTTGAACACAACTTGTAGCTTCATTTTCGGTTGTTTAAAATTAGAATCAACTTGCAGTTTCATTCTTGACTCGTTTGAGCCTGTAAACAACTTGTTGCTTCACTATTGGTTAGATTGAAGTTGGAAACAACTTGTAGCTTCATTCTAGACTCGTTTGAAGTGGAAAACAATTTGTAGCTTCATTTTCGGTTTCATTCTTGACTCGTTTGAGCCTGTAAACAACTTGTTGCTTCATTATTGGTTAGATTGAAGTTGGAAACAACTTGTAGCTTCATTCTAGACTCGTTTGAAGTGGAAAACAATTTGTAGCTTCATTTTCTGTTGTTTAAAATTAGAATCAACTTGTAGTTTCATTTTTGACTCGTTTGAGCCCAGAAACAACTTGTTGCTTCATTATTGGCTGGATTGAAGTTGGAAACAATATGTAGCTTCATTCCAGACTCGTTTGAAGTTGAAAACAACTTGTAGCTTCATTTTCAGTTGTTTAAAATTAGAATCAACTTGTAGTTTCATTCTTGACTCGTTTGAGCCTTTAAACAACTTGTTGCTTCATTACTGGCTGGATTGAAGTTGGAAACAACTTGTAGCTTCATTCCAGACTCGTTTGAAGTTGAACACAACTTGTAGCTTCATTTTCGGTTGTTTAAAATTGGAATCAACTTGTAGTTTCATTCTTGACTCGTTTGAGCCTGTAAACAACTTGTTGCTTCTTTATTGGATAGATTAAAGTTGGAAACAACTTGTAGCTTCATTCTAGACTCGTTTGAAGTGGAAAACAATTTGTAGCTTTATTTTTAGTTGTTTAAAATTAGAATCAACTTGTAGTTTCATTCTTGACTCGTTTGAGCCTGTAAACAACTTGTTGCTTCATTATTGGCTAGATTGAAGTTGGAAACAACTTGTAGCTTCATTCCAAACTCGGTTGAAGTTGAAAACAATTTGTAGCTTCATTTTCGGTTGTTTAAAATTAGAATCAACTTTTAGTTTCATTCCTGACTCGTTTCAGCCTGTAAACAACTTGTTGCTTCATTTTTTGCTAGATCGAAGTTGGAAACAACTTGTAGCTTCATTCTAGACTCGTTTGAAGTTGAAAACAATTTGTAGCTTCATTTTCAGCTGTTTAAAATTAGAATCAACTTGTAGCTTCATTCCAGACTCGTTTGAAGTTGAACACAACTTGTAGCTTCATTTTCGGTTGTTTAAAATTAGAATCAACTTGTAGTTTCATTCTTGACTCGTTTGAGCCCGGAAACAACTTGTTGCTTCATTATTGGCTCGATTGAAGTTGGATACAACTTGGAGCTCCATTCTAGACTCGTTTGAAGCTGAAAACAATTTGTAGCTTCATTTTCCGTTGTATAAAATTAGAATCAACTTGTAGTTTCATTCTCGACTCGTTTGAGCCTGGAAACAACTTGTTGCTTCCTTAATGGTTAGATTGAAGTTGGAAACAACTTGTAGCTTCATTCCAGACTCGTTTGAAGTTGAAAACAACTTTTAGCTTCATTTTCGGTTGTTTAAAATTAGAATCAACTTTTGGTTTCATTCTTGACTCGTTTGAGCCCGGAAACAACTTGTTGCATCATTATTGGATGGATTGAAGTTGGAAACGACTTGTAGCTTCATTCCAGACTCGTTTGAAGTTGAACACAACTTGTAGCTTCATTTTCGGTTGTTTAAAATTAGAATCAACTTGCAGTTTCATTCTTGACTCGTTTGAGCCTGTAAACAACTTGTTGCTTCATTATTGGCTAGATTGAAGTTGGATACAACTTGTAGCTCCATTCTAGACTCGTTTGAAGCTGAAAACAATTTGTAGCTTCATTTTCGGTTGTTTAAAATTAGAATCAACTTGTAGTTTCATTCTTGACTCGTTTGAGCCTGTAAACAACTTGTTGCTTCATTATTGGTTAGATTGAAGTTGGAAACAACTTGTAGCTTCATTCTAGACTCGTTTGAAGTGGAAAACAATTTGTAGCTTCATTTTCGGTTTCATTCTTGACTCGTTTGAGCCTGTAAACAACTTGTTGCTTCATTATTGGTTAGATTGAAGTTGGAAACAACTTGTAGCTTCATTCTAGACTCGTTTGAAGTGGAAAACAATTTGTAGCTTCATTTTCTGTTGTTTAAAATTAGAATCAACTTGTAGTTTCAGTTTTGACTCGTTTGAGCCCAGAAACAACTTGTTGCTTCATTATTGGCTGGATTGAAGTTGGAAACAATATGTAGCTTCATTCCAGACTCGTTTGAAGTTGATCATTTTCAGTTGTTTAAAATTAGAATCAACTTGTAGTTTCATTCTTGACTCGTTTGAGCCTTTAAACAACTTGTTGCTTCATTACTGGCTGGATTGAAGTTGGAAACAACTTGTAGCTTCATTCCAGACTCGTTTGAAGTTGAACACAACTTGTAGCTTCATTTTCGGTTGTTTAAAATTGGAATCAACTTGTAGTTTCATTCTTGACTCGTTTGAGCCTGTAAACAACTTGTTGCTTCTTTATTGGATAGATTGAAGTTGGAAACAACTTGTAGCTTCATTCTAGACTCGTTTGAAGTGGAAAACAATTTGTAGCTTTATTTTCAGTTGTTTAAAATTAGAATCAACTTGTAGTTTCATTCTTGACTTGTTTGAGCCTGTAAACAACTTGTTGCTTCATTATTGGCTAGATTGAAGTTGGAAACAACTTGAAGCTTCATTCTAGACTCGTGGGAAGTGGAAAATAAATTGTAGCTTCATTTTCGGTTGTTTAAAATTAGAATCAACTTGTAGTTTCATTCTTGACTCGTTTGAGCCCGGAAACAACTTGTTGCTTCATTACTGGCTGGATTGAAGTTGGAAACAACATGTAGCTTCATTACAGACTCGTTTGAAGTTGAAAACAACTTATAGCTTCATTTTCAGTTGTTTAAAATTAGAATCAACTTGTAGTTTCATTCTTGACTCGTTTGAGCCTGTAAACAACTTGTTGCTTCATTACTGGCTGGATTGAAGTTGGAAACAACTTGTAGCTTCATTCCGGACTCGTTTGAAGTGGAACACAACTTGTAGCTTTATTTTCGGTTGTTTAAAATTAGAATCAACTTGTAGTTTCATTCTTGACTCGTTTGAGCCTGTAAACAACTTATTGCTTCATTATTGGTTAGATTGAAGTCGGAAACAACTTGTAGTTTCATTCTAGACTCGTTTGATGTGGAAAACAATTTGTAGCTTCATTTTCAGTTGTTTAAAATTAGAATCAACTTGTAGTTTCATTCTTGAATCGTTTGAGCCCGGAAACAACTTGTTGCTTCATTATTGGCTGGATTGAAGTTGGAAACAACATGTAGCTTCATTCCAGACTCGTTTGAAGTTGAAAACAACTTGTAGCTTCATTTTCAGTTGTTTAAAATTAGAATCAACTTTTAGTTTCATTCTTGACTCTTTTGAGCCTGTAAACAACTTGTTGCTTTATTACTGGCTGGATTGAAGTTGGAAACAACTTGTAGCTTCATTCCAGACTCGTTTCAAGTTGAAAACAACTTGTAGCTTCATTTTCGGTTGTTTAAAATTAGAATCAACTTTTAGTTTCATTCTTGACTCGTATCAGCCTGTAAACAACTTGTTGCTTCATTATTGGTTGGATTGAAGTTGGAAACAACTTGTAGTTTCATTCTAGACTCGTTTGAAGTGGAAAACAATTTGTAGCTTCATTTTCAGTTGTTTAAAATTAGAATCAACTTGTAATTTCATTCTTGAATCGTTTGAGCCCAGAAACAACTTGTTGCTTCATTATTGGCTGGATTGAAGTTGGAAACAACATGTAGCTTCATTCCAGACTCGTTTGAAGTTGAAAACAACTTGTAGTTTCATTTTCAGTTGTGTAAAATTAGAATCAACTTGTAGTTTCATTCTTGACTCGTTTGAGCCTGGAAACAACTTGTTGCTTCATTATTGGCTAGATTGAAGGTTGGAAACAACTTGTAGCTTCATTCCAAACTCGGTTGAAGTTGAAAACAATTTGTAGCTTCATTTTCGGTTGTTTAAAATTAGAATCAACTTTTAGTTTCATTCTTGACTCGTTTCAGCCTGTAAACAACTTGTTGCTTCATTATATGCTAGATCGAAGTTGGAAACAACTTGTAGCTTCATTCTAGACTCGTTTGAAGTTGAAAACAATTTGTAGCTTCATTTTCAGTTGTTTAAAATTAGAATCAACTTGTAGCTTCATTCCAGACTCGTTTGAAGTTGAACACAACTTGTAGCTTCATTTTCGGTTGTTTAAAATTAGAATCAACTTGTAGTTTCATTCTTGACTCGTTTGAGCCCGGAAACAACTTGTTGCTTCATTATTGGCTCGATTGAAGTTGGATACAACTTGGAGCTCCATTCTAGACTCGTTTGAAGCTGAAAACAATTTGTAGCTTCATTTTCCGTTGTATAAAATTAGAATCAACTTGTAGTTTCATTCTTGACTCGTTTGAGCCTGGAAACAACTTGTTGCTTCCTTAATGGTTAGATTGAAGTTGGAAACAACTTGTAGCTTCATTCCAGACTCGTTTGAAGTTGAAAACAATTTGTAGCTTCATTTTCAGTTGTTTAAAATTAGAATCAACTTGTAGCTTCATTCCAGACTCGTTTGAAGTTGAACACAACTTGTAGCTTCATTTTCGGTTGTTTAAAATTAGAATCAACTTGCAGTTTTATTCTTGACTCGTTTGAGCCTGTAAACAACTTGTTGCTTCATTATTGGCTAGATTGAAGTTGGATACAACTTGTAGCTCCATTCTAGACTCGTTTGAAGCTGAAAACAATTTGTAGCTTCATTTTCGGTTGTTTAAAATTAGAATCAACTTGTAGTTTCATTCTTGACTCGTTTGAGCCTGTAAACAACTTGTTGCTTCATTATTGGTTAGATTGAAGTTGGAAACAACTTGTAGCTTCATTCTAGACTCGTTTGAAGTGGAAAACAATTTGTAGCTTCATTTTCGGTTTCATTCTTGACTCGTTTGAGCCTGTAAACAACTTGTTGCTTCATTATTGGTTAGATTGAAGTTGGAAACAACTTGTAGCTTCATTCTAGACTCGTTTGAAGTGGAAAACAATTTGTAGCTTCATTTTCTGTTGTTTAAAATTAGAATCAACTTGTAGTTTTATTTTTGACTCGTTTGAGCCCGGAAACAACTTGTTGCTTCATTATTGGCTGGATTGAAGTTGGAAACAATATGTAGCTTCATTCCAGACTCGTTTGAAGTTGAAAACAACTTGTAGCTTCATTTTCAGTTGTTTAAAATTAGAATCAACTTGTAGTTTCATTCTTGACTCGTTTGAGCCTTTAAACAACTTGTTGCTTCATTACTGGCTGGATTGAAGTTGGAAACAACTTGTAGCTTCATTCCAGACTCGTTTGAAGTTGAACACAACTTGTAGCTTCATTTTCGGTTGTTTGAAATTGGAATCAACTTGTAGTTTCATTCTTGACTCGTTTGAGCCCGGAAACAACTTGTTGCTTCATTACTGGCTGGATTGAAGTTGGAAACAACATGTAGCTTCATTACAGACTCGTTTGAAGTTGAAAACAACTTATAGCTTCATTTTCAGTTGTTTAAAATTAGAATCAACTTGTAGTTTCATTCTTGACTCGTTTGAGCCTGTAAACAACTTGTTGCTTCATTACTGGCTTGATTGAAGTTGGAAACAACTTGTAGCTTCATTCCGGACTCGTTTGAAGTGGAACACAACTTGTACCTTTATTTTCGGTTGTTTAAAATTAGAATCAACTTGTAGTTTCATTCTTGACTCGTTTGAGCCTGTAAACAACTTATTGCTTCATTATTGGTTAGATTGAAGTCGGAAACAACTTGTAGTTTCATTCTAGACTCGTTTGAAGTGGAAAACAATTTGTAGCTTCATTTTCAGTTGTTTAAAATTAGAATCAACTTGTAGTTTCATTCTTGAATCGTTTGAGCCCGGAAACAACTTGTTGCTTCATTATTGGCTGGATTGAAGTTGGAAACAACATGTAGCTTCATTCCAGACTCGTTTGAAGTTGAAAACAACTTGTAGCTTCATTTTCAGTTGTTTAAAATTAGAATCAACTTTTAGTTTCATTCTTGACTCTTTTGAGCCTGTAAACAACTTGTTGCTTTATTACTGGCTGGATTGAAGTTGGAAACAACTTGTAGCTTCATTCCAGACTCGTTTCAAGTTGAAAACAACTTGTAGCTTCATTTTCGGTTGTTTAAAATTAGAATCAACTTTTAGTTTCATTCTTGACTCGTATCAGCCTGTAAACAACTTGTTGCTTCATTATTGGTTGGATTGAAGTTGGAAACAACTTGTAGTTTCATTCTAGACTCGTTTGAAGTGGAAAACAATTTGTAGCTTAAAACAATTTGTAGCTTCATTTTCAGTTGTTTAAAATTAGAATCAACTTGTAATTTCATTCTTGAATCGTTTGAGCCCAGAAACAACTTGTTGCTTCATTATTGGCTGGATTGAAGTTGGAAACAACATGTAGCTTCATTCCAGACTCGTTTGAAGTTGAAAACAACTTGTAGCTTCATTTTCAGTTGTGTAAAATTAGAATCAACTTGTAGTTTCATTCTTGACTCGTTTGAGCCTGGAAACAACTTGTTGCTTCATTATTGGCTAGATTGAAGGTTGGAAACAACTTGTAGCTTCATTCCAAACTCGGTTGAAGTTGAAAACAATTTGTAGCTTCATTTCCGGTTGTTTAAAATTAGAATCAACTTTTAGTTTCATTCTTGACTCGTTTCAGCCTGTAAACAACTTGTTGCTTCATTATTGGCTAGATCGAAGTTGGAAACAACTTGTAGCTTCATTCTAGACTCGTTTGAAGTTGAAAACAATTTGTAGCTTCATTTTCAGTTGTTTAAAATTAGAATCAACTTGTAGCTTCATTCCAGACTCGTTTGAAGTTGAACACAACTTGTAGCTTCATTTTCGGTTGTTTAAAATTAGAATCAACTTGTAGTTTCATTCTTGACTCGTTTGAGCCCGGAAACAACTTGTTGCTTCATTATTGGCTCGATTGAAGTTGGATACAACTTGGAGCTCCATTCTAGACTCGTTTGAAGCTGAAAACAATTTGTAGCTTCATTTTCCGTTGTATAAAATTAGAATGAACTTGTAGTTTCATTCTTGACTCGTTTGAGCCTGGAAACAACTTGTTGCTTCCTTAATGGTTAGATTGAAGTTGGAAACAACTTGTAGCTTCATTCCAGACTCGTTTGAAGTTGAAAACAATTTGTAGCTTCATTTTCAGTTGTTTAAAATTAGAATCAACTTGTAGCTTCATTCCAGACTCGTTTGAAGTTGAACACAACTTGTAGCTTCATTTTCGGTTGTTTAAAATTAGAATCAACTTGCAGTTTCATTCTTGACTCGTTTGAGCCTGTAAACAACTTGTTGCTTCATTATTGGCTAGATTGAAGTTGGATACAACTTGTAGCTCCATTCTAGACTCGTTTGAAGCTGAAAACAATTTGTAGCTTCATTTTCGGTTGTTTAAAATTAGAATCAACTTGTAGTTTCATTCTTGACTCGTTTGAGCCTGTAAACAACTTGTTGCTTCATTATTGGTTAGATTGAAGTTGGAAACAACTTGTAGCTTCATTCTAGACTCGTTTGAAGTGGAAAACAATTTGTAGCTTCATTTTCGGTTTCATTCTTGACTCGTTTGAGCCTGTAAACAACTTGTTGCTTCTTATTGGTTAGATTGAAGTTGGAAACAACTTGTAGCTTCATTCTAGACTCGTTTGAAGTGGAAAACAATTTGTAGCTTTATTTTCAGTTGTTTAAAATTAGAATCAACTTGTAGTTTCATTCTTGACTCGTTTGAGCCTGTAAACAACTTGTTGCTTCATTATTGGCTAGATTGAAGTTGGAAACAACTTGAAGCTTCATTCTAGACTCGTGGGAAGTGGAAATAAATTGTAGCTTCATTTTCGGTTGTTTAAAATTAGAATCAACTTGTAGTTTCATTCTTGACTCGTTTGAGCCCGGAAACAACTTGTTGCTTCATTACTGGCTGGATTGAAGTTGGAAACAACATGTAGCTTCATTACAGACTCGTTTGAAGTTGAAAACAACTTATAGCTTCATTTTCAGTTGTTTAAAATTAGAATCAACTTGTAGTTTCATTCTTGACTCGTTTGAGCCTGTAAACAACTTGCTTGCTTCATTACTGGCTTGATTGAAGTTGGAAACAACTTGTAGCTTCATTCCGGACTCGTTTGAAGTGGAACACAACTTGTAGCTTTATTTTCGGTTGTTTAAAATTAGAATCAACTTGTAGTTTCATTCTTGACTCGTTTGAGCCTGTAAACAACTTATTGCTTCATTATTGGTTAGATTGAAGTCGGAAACAACTTGTAGTTCATTCTAGACTCGTTTGAAGTGGAAAACAATTTGTAGCTTCATTTTCAGTTGTTTAAAATTAGAATCAACTTGTAGTTTCATTCTTGAATCGTTTGAGCCCGGAAACAACTTGTTGCTTCATTATTGGCTGGATTGAAGTTGGAAACAACATGTAGCTTCATTCCAGACTCGTTTGAAGTTGAAAACAACTTGTAGCTTCATTTTCAGTTGTTTAAAATTAGAATCAACTTTTAGTTTCATTCTTGACTCTTTTGAGCCTGTAAACAACTTGTTGCTTTATTACTGGCTGGATTGAAGTTGGAAACAACTTGTAGCTTCATTCCAGACTCGTTTCAAGTTGAAAACAACTTGTAGCTTCATTTTCGGTTGTTTAAAATTAGAATCAACTTTTAGTTTCATTCTTGACTCGTATCAGCCTGTAAACAACTTGTTGCTTCATTATTGGTTGATTGAAGTTGGAAACAACTTGTAGTTTCATTCTAGACTCGTTTGAAGTGGAAAACAATTTGTAGCTTCATTTTCAGTTGTTTAAAATTAGAATCAACTTGTAGTTTCATTCTTGAATCGTTTGAGCCAGAAACAACTTGTTGCTTCATTATTGGCTGGATTGAAGTTGGAAACAACATGTAGCTTCATTCCAGACTCGTTTGAAGTTGAAAACAACTTGTAGCTTCATTTTCAGTTGTGTAAAATTAGAATCAACTTGTAGTTTCATTCTTGACTCGTTTGAGCCTGGAAACAACTTGTTGCTTCATTATTGGCTAGATTGAAGGTTGGAAACAACTTGTAGCTTCATTCCAAACTCGTTGAAGTTGAAAACAATTGTAGCTTCATTTTCGGTTGTTTAAAATTAGAATCAACTTTTAGTTTCATTCTTGACTCGTTTCAGCCTGTAAACAACTTGTTGCTTCATTATTGGCTAGATCGAAGTTGGAAACAACTTGTAGCTTCATTCTAGACTCGTTTGAAGTTGAAAACAATTGTAGCTTCATTTCAGTTGTTTTAAAATTAGAATCAACTTGTAGCTTCATTCCAGACTCGTTTGAGTTGAACACAACTTGTAGCTCATTTCGGTTTGTTTAAATTAAGAATCAACTTGTAGTTTCATTCTGACTCGTTTGAGACCCGGGAAGGAAACACTTGTTGCTTCATTATTGCTCGATGAAGTTGGATACAACTGGGACGCTCATTCTAGACTCGTTTTGAAGCTTGAAAAACAATTTGTAGCTTTCATTTTTCGTGTATAAAATTAGAATCAACTTGTAGTTTCATTCTGGACTCGTTTGAGCCTGGAAACACTTGTGCTTCCTTAATGGTTAGATTGAAGTTGGAAACAACTTGTAGCTCATTCCAGACTCGTTTGAAGTTGAAACAAATTTGTAGCTTCATTTTCAGTGTTTAAAATTAGAATCAACTTGTAGCTTCATTCCAGACTCGTTTGAAGTTGACACAACTTGTAGCTCATTTTCGGTTGTTTAAAATTAGAATCAACTTGCAGTTTCATTCTTGACTCGTTTGAGCCTGTAAACAACTTGTTGCTTCATTATTGGCTAGATTGAAGTTGGATACAACTTGTAGCTCCATTCTAGACTCGTTTAAAGCTGAAAACAATTTGTAGCTTCATTTTCGGTTGTTTAAAATTAGAATCAACTTGTAGTTTCATTCTTGACTCGTTTGAGCCTGTAAACAACTTGTTGCTTCATTATTGGTTAGATTGAAGTTGGAAACAACTTGTAGCTTCATTCTAGACTCGTTTGAAGTGGAAAACAATTTGTAGCTTCATTTTCGGTTTCATTCTTGACTCGTTTGAGCCTGTAAACAACTTGTTGCTTCATTATTGGTAAGATTGAAGTTGGAAACAACTTGTCGCTTCATTCTAGACTCGTTTGAAGTGGAAAACAATTTGTAGCTTCATTTTCTGTTGTTTAAAATTAGAATCAACTTGTAGTTTTATTTTTGACTCGTTTGAGCCCGGAAACAACTTGTTGCTTCATTATTGGCTGGATTGAAGTTGGAAACAATATGTAGCTTCATTCCAGACTCGTTTGAAGTTGAAAACCAATTGTAGCTTCATTTTCAGTTGTTTAAAATTACAATCAACTTGTAGTTTCATTCTTGACTCGTTTGAGCCTGTAAACAACTTGTTGCTTCATTACTGGCTGGATTGAAGTTGGAAACAACTTGTAGCTTCATTCCAGACTCGTTTGAAGTTGAACATAACTTGTAGCTTCATTTTCGGTTGTTTAAAATTGGAATCAACTTGTAGTTTCATTCTTGACTCGTTTGAGCCTGTAAACAACTTGTTGCTTCTTTATTGGTTAGATTGAAGTTGGAAACAACTTGTAGCTTCATTCTAGACTCGTTTGAAGTGGAAAACAATTTGTAGCTTTATTTTCAGTTGTTTAAAATTAGAATCAACTTGTAGTTTCATTCTTGACTCGTTTGAGCCTGTAAACAACTTGTTGCTTCATTATTGGCTAGATTGAAGTTGGAAACAACTTGAAGCTTCATTCTAGACTCGTGGGAAGTGGAAAATAAATTGTAGCTTCATTTTCGGTTGTTTAAAATTAGAATCAACTTGTAGTTTCATTCTTGACTCGTTTGAGCCCGGAAACAACTTGTTGCTTCATTACTGGCTGGATTGAAGTTGGAAACAACATGTAGCTTCATTACAGACTCGTTTGAAGTTGAAAACAACTTGTAGCTTCATTTTCAGTTGTTTAAAATTAGAATCAACTTGTAGTTTCATTCTTGACTCGTTTGAGCCTGTAAACAACTTGTTGCTTCATTACTGGCTGGATTGAAGTTGGAAACAACTTGTAGCTTCATTCCGGACTCGTTTGAAGTGGAACACAACTTGTAGCTTCATTTTCGGTTGTTTAAAATTGGAATCAACTTGTAGTTTCATTCTTGACTCGTTTGAGCCTGTAAACAACTTGTTGCTTCATTATTGGTTAGATTGAAGTTGGAAACAACTTGTAGCTTCATTCTAGACTCGTTTGAAGTGAAAACAATTTGTAGCTTACTTTTCAGTTGTTTAAAATTAGAATCAACTTGTAGTTTCATTCTTGACTCGTTTGAGCCTGTAAACAACTTGTTGCTTCATTATTGGCTAGATTGAAGTTGGAAACAACTTGAAGCTTCATTCTAGACTCGTGGAAGTGGAAAATAAATTGTAGCTTCATTTTCGGTTGTTTAAAATTAGAATCAACTTGTAGTTTCATTCTTGACTCGTTTGAGCCCGGAAACAACTTGTTGCTTCATTACTGGCTGGATTGAAGTTGGAAACAACATGTAGCTTCATTACAGACTCGTTTGAAGTTGAAAACAACTTATAGCTTCATTTTCAGTTGTTTAAAATTAGAATCAACTTGTAGTTTCATTCTTGACTCGTTTGAGCCTGTAAACAACTTGTTGCTTCATTACTGGCTGGATTGAAGTTGGAAACAACTTGTAGCTTCATTCCGGACTCGTTTGAAGTGGAACACAACTTGTAGCTTTATTTTCGGTTGTTTAAAATTAGAATCAACTTGTAGTTTCATTCTTGACTCGTTTGAGCCTGTAAACAACTTATTGCTTCATTATTGGTTAGATTGAAGTCGGAAACAACTTGTAGTTCATTCTAGACTCGTTTGAAGTGGAAAACAATTTGTAGCTTCATTTTCAGTTGTTTAAAATTAGAATCAACTTGTAGTTTCATTCTTGAATCGTTTGAGCCCGGAAACAACTTGTTGCTTCATTATTGGCTGGATTGAAGTTGGAAACAACATGTAGCTTCATTCCAGACTCGTTTGAAGTTGAAAACAACTTGTAGCTTCATTTTCAGTTGTTTAAAATTAGAATCAACTTTTAGTTTCATTCTTGACTCTTTTGAGCCTGTAAACAACTTGTTGCTTTATTACTGGCTGGATTGAAGTTGGAAACAACTTGTAGCTTTCATTCCAGACTCGTTTCAAGTTGAAAACAACTTGTAGCTTCATTTTCGGTTGTTTAAAATTAGAATCAACTTGTAGTTTCATTCTTGACTCGTTGAGCCTGTAAACAACTTGTTGCTTCATTATTGGTGGATTGAAGTTGGAAACAACTTGTAGCTTCATTCTAGACTCGTTTGAAGTGGAAAACAATTTGTAGCTTCATTTTCAGTTGTTTAAAATTAGAATCAACTTGTAGTTTCATTCTTGAATCGTTTGAGCCCGGAAACAACTTGTTGCTTCATTATTGGCTGGATTGAAGTTGGAAACAACATGTAGCTTCATTCCAGACTCGTTTGAAGTTGAAAACAACTTGTAGCTTCATTTTCAGTTGTGTAAAATTAGAATCAACTTGTAGTTTCATTCTTGACTCGTTTGAGCCTGTAAACAACTTGTTGCTTCATTATTGGCTAGATTGAAGTTGGAAACAACTTGTAGCTTCATTCCAAACTCGTTTGAAGTTGAAAACAATTGTAGCTTCATTTTCGGTTGTTTAAAATTAGAATCAACTTTTAGTTTCATTCTTGACTCGTTTCAGCCTGTAAACAACTTGTTGCTTCATTATTGGCTAGATCGAAGTTGGAAACAACTTGTAGCTTCATTCTAGACTCGTTTGAAGTTGAAAACAAGTTTGTAGCTTCATTTTCAGTTGTTTAAAATTAGAATCAACTTGTAGCTTCATTCCAGACTCGTTTGAAGTTGAACACAACTTGTAGCTTCATTTTCGGTTGTTTAAAATTAGAATCAACTTGTAGTTTCATCTTGACTCGTTTGAGCCCGGAAACAACTTGTTGCTTCATTATTGGCTCGATTGAAGTGGATACAACTTGGAGCTCCATTCTAGACTCGTTTGAAGCTGAAAACAATTTGTAGCTTCATTTTCCGTTGTATAAAATTAGAATCAACTTGTAGTTTCATTCTTGACTCGTTTGAGCCTGGAAACAACTTGTTGCTTCCTTAATGGTTAGATTGAAGTTGGAAACAACTTGTAGCTTCATTCCAGACTCGTTTGAAGTTGAAAACAATTTGTAGCTTCATTTTCAGTTGTTTAAAATTAGAATCAACTTGTAGCTTCATTCCAGACTCGTTTGAAGTTGAACACAACTTGTAGCTTCATTTTCGGTTGTTTAAATTAGAATCAACTTGCAGTTTCATTCTTGACTCGTTTGAGCCTGTAAACAACTTGTTGCTTCATTATTGGCTAGATTGAAGTTGGATACAACTTGTAGCTCCATTCTAGACTCGTTTGAAGCTGAAAACAATTTGTAGCTTCATTTTCGGTTGTTTAAAATTAGAATCAACTTGTAGTTTCATTCTTGACTCGTTTTGAGCCTGTAAACAACTTGTTGCTTCATTATTGGTAGTAGATTGAAGTTGGAAACAACTTGTAGCTTCATTCTAGACTCGTTTGAAGTGGAAAACAATTTGTAGCTTCATTTTCGGTTTCATTCTTGACTCGTTTGAGCCTGTAAACAACTTGTTGCTTCATTATTGGTAGATTGAAGTTGGAAACAACTTGTAGCTTCATTCTAGACTCGTTTGAAGTGGAAAACAATTGTAGCTTCATTTTCTGTTGTTTAAAATTAGAATCAACTTGTAGTTTCATTCTTGACTCGTTTGAGCCCGGAAACAACTTGTTGCTTCATTATTGGCTGGATTGAAGTTGGAAACAATATGTAGCTTCATTCCAGACTCGTTTGAAGTTGAAAACCAATTGTAGCTTCATTTTCAGTTGTTTAAAATTACAATCAACTTGTAGTTTCATTCTTGACTCGTTTGAGCCTTTAAACAACTTGTTGCTTCATTACTGGCTGGATTGAAGTTGGAAACAACTTGTAGCTTCATTCCAGACTCGTTTGAAGTTGAACACAACTTGTAGCTTCATTTTCGGTTGTTTAAAATTGGAATCAACTTGTAGTTTCATTCTTGACTCGTTGAGCCTGTAAACAACTTGTTGCTTCTTTATTGGTTAGATTGAAGTTGGAAACAACTTGTAGCTTCATTCTAGACTCGTTTGAAGTGGAAAACAATTGTAGCTTTATTTTCAGTTGTTTAAATTAGAATCAACTTGTAGTTTCATTCTTGACTCGTTTGAGCCTGTAAACAACTTGTTGCTTCATTATTGGCTAGATTGAAGTTGGAAACAACTTGAAGCTTCATTCTAGACTCGTTTGAAGTGGAAAATAAATTGTAGCTTCATTTTCGGTTGTTTAAAATTAGAATCAACTTGTAGTTTCATTCTTGACTCGTTGAGCCCGGAAACAACTTGTTGCTTCATTACTGGCTGGATTGAAGTTGGAAACAACATGTAGCTTCATTACAGACTCGTTTGAAGTTGAAAACAACTTATAGCTTCATTTTCAGTTGTTTAAAATTAGAATCAACTTGTAGTTTCATTCTTGACTCGTTTGAGCCTGTAAACAACTTGTTGCTTCATTACTGGCTGGATTGAAGTTGGAAACAACTTGTAGCTTCATTCCGGACTCGTTGAAGTGGAACACAACTTGTAGCTTCATTTTCGGTTGTTTAAAATTAGAATCAACTTGTAGTTTCATTCTTGACTCGTTTGAGCCTGTAACAACTTATTGCTTCATTATTGGTTAGATTGAAGTTGGAAACAACTTGTAGTTTCATTCTAGACTCGTTGAAGTGGAAAACAATTTGTAGCTTCATTTCAGTTGTTTAAAATTAGAATCAACTTGTAGTTTCATTCTTGAATCGTTTGAGCCCGGAAACAACTTGTTGCTTCATTATTGGCTTGGATTGAAGTTGGAAACAACATGTAGCTTCATTCCAGACTCGTTTGAAGTTGAAAACAACTTGTAGCTTCATTTCAGTTGTTTAAAATTAGAATCAACTTGTAGTTTCATTCTTGACTCGTTTGAGCCTGGAAACAACTTGTTGCTTCATTAATGGCTTGATTGAAGTTGGAAACAACTTGTAGCTTCATTCCAGACTCGTTTGAAGTTGAAAACAACTTGTAGCTTCATTTTCGGTTGTTTAAAATTAGAATCAACTTGAAGTTTCATTCTTGACTCGTTTGAGCCTGTAAACAACTTGTTGCTTCATTATTGGTTGGATTGAAGTTGGAAACAACTTGTAGCTTCATTCCAGACTCGTTTGAAGTTGAAAACAATTTGTAGCTTCATTTTCAGTTGTTAAAAATTAGAATCAACTTGTAGCTTCATTCCAGACTCTCGTTTGAAGTTGAAAACACAACTTGTAGCTTCATTTTCGGTTGTTTAAAATTAGAATCAACTTGTAGTTTCATTCTTGACTCGTTTGAGCCTGTAAACAACTTGTTGCTTCATTATTGGCTAGATTGAAGTTGGAAACAACTTGTAGCTTCATTCTAGACTCGTTTGAAGTTGAAAACAATTTGTAGCTTCATTTTCGGTTGTTTAAAATTAGAATCAACTTGTAGTTTCATTCTTGACTCGTTTGAGCCTGTAAACAACTTGTTGCTTCATTATTGGCTAGATTGAAGTTGGAAACAACTGTAGCTTCATTCTAGACTCGTTTAAGTGGAAAACAATTGTAGCTATTTCGGTGTTAAAATTAGAATCAACTTGTAGTTTCATTCTTGACTCGTTTGAGCCTGTAAACAACTTGTTGCTTCATTATTGGTAGATTGAAGTTGGAAACAACTTGTAGCTTCATTCTAGACTCGTTTGAAGTGGAAAACAATTTGTAGCTTCATTTTCGGTTGTTTAAAATTAGAATCAACTTGTAGTTTCATTCTTGACTCGTTTGAGCCCGGGAAACAACTTGTTGCTTCATTATTGGCTGGATTGAAGTTGGAAACAACATGTAGCTTCATTCCAGACTCGTTTGAAGTTGAAAACAACTTGTAGCTTCATTTTCAGTTGTTTAAAATTAGAATCAACTTGTAGTTTCATTCTTGACTCGTTTGAGCCTGTAAACAACTTGTTGCTTCATTACTGGCTGGATTGAAGTTGGAAACAACTTGTAGCTTCATTCCAGACTCGTTTGAAGTTGAACACAACTTGTAGCTTCATTTTCGGTTGTTTAAAATTGGAATCAACTTGTAGTTTCATTCTTGACTCGTTTGAGCCTGTAAACAACTTGTTGCTTCTTATTGGTTAGATTGAAGTTGGAAACAACTTGTAGCTTCATTCTAGACTCGTTTGAAGTGGAAAACAATTTGTAGCTTTATTTTCAGTGTTAAAATTAGAATCAACTTGTAGTTTCATTCTTGACTCGTTTGAGCCTGTAAACAACTTGTTGCTTCATTATTGGCTAGATTGAAGTTGGAAAACAACTTGAAGCTTCATTCTGACTCGTGGGAAGTGGAAAATAAATTGTAGCTTCATTTTCGGTTGTTTAAAATTAGAATCAACTTGTAGTTTCATTCTTGACTCGTTTGAGCCGGAAACAACTTGTTGCTTCATTACTGGCCTGGATTGAAGTTGGAAACAACATGTAGCTTCATTACAGACTCGTTGAAGTTGAAAACAACTTAGTAGCTTCATTTTCAGTTGTTTAAAATTAGAATCAACTTGTAGTTTCATTCTTGACTCGTTTGAGCCTGTAAACAACTTGTTGCTTCATTACTGGCTGGATTGAGTTGGAAACAACTTGTAGCTTCATTCCGGACTCGTTTGAAGTTGAACACAACTTGTAGCTTTATTTTCGGTTGTTTAAAATTAGAATCACTTGTAGTTTCATTCTTGACTCGTTTGAGCCTGTAAACAACTTATTGCTTCATTATTGGTTAGATTGAAGTCGGAAACAACTTGTAAGTTTCATTCTAGACTCGTTTGAAGTGGAAACAAGTTGTAGCTTCATTTTCAGTATTGTTTAAAATTAGAATCAACTTGTAGTTTCATTCTTGAATCGTTTGAGCCCGGAAACAACTTGTTGCTTCATTATTGGCTGGATTGAAGTTGGAAACAACATGTAGCTTCATTCCAGACTCGTTTGAAGTTGAAAACACTTGTAGCTTCATTTTCAGTTGTTTAAAATGAGAATCAACTTTTAGTTCATTCTTGACTTCTTTTGAGGCCTGTAAACAACTTGTTGCTTTATTAGGGCTGGATTGAGTTGAACAACTTGTAGCTTCATTCCAGACTCGTTCAAGTTGAAAACAACTTGTAGCTTCATTTTCGGTTGTTTAAAATTAGAATCAACTTTAGTTTCATTCTTGACTCGTTCAGCCTGTAACAACTTGTTGCTTCATTATTGGTTGGATTGAAGTTGGAAACAACTTGTAGCTTCATTCTAGACTCGTTTGAAGTGGAAAACATTTGTAGCTTCATTTTCAGTTGTTTAAAATTAGAATCAACTTGTAGTTTCATTCTTGACTCGTTTGAGCCTGAAACAACTTGTTGCTTCATTATTGGTGGATTGAAGTTGGAAACAACTTGTAGCTTCATTCCAGACTCGTTTGAAGTTGAAAACAACTTGTAGCTTCATTTTCGGTTGTTTAAAATTAGAATCAACTTGTAGTTTCATTCTTGACTCGTTTGAGCCTGTAAACAACTTGTTGCTTCGTTATTGGCTAGATTGAAGTTGGAAACAACTTGTAGCTTCATTCCAAACTCGTTTGAAGTTGAAAACAATTTGTAGCTTTCATTTTTCGGTTGTTTAAAATTAGAATCAACTTAGTTTCATTCTTGACTCGTTTCATCTTTCCCTGTAAACAACTTGTTGCTTCATTATGGCTAGATTCGAAGTTGGAAACAACTTGTAGCTTCATTCTAGACTCGTTTGAAGTTGAAACAATTTGTAGCTTCATTTTCAGTTGTTTGAAAATTAGAATCAACTTGTAGCTTCATTCCAGACTCGTTTGAAGTTGAAACACAACTTGTAGCTTCATTTTCGGTTGTTTAAAATTAGAATCAACTTGTAGTTTCATTCTTGACTCGTTTGAGCCGGAAACAACTTGTTGCTTCATTATTGGCTGGATTGAAGTTGGAAACAACTTGTAGCTTCATTCTAGACTCGTTTGAAGTTGAAAACAATTTGTAGCTTCATTTCCGTTGTTTAAAATTAGAATCAACTTGTAGTTTCATTCTTGACTCGTTTGAGCCTGTAAACAACTTGTTGCTTCATTATTGGCTAGATTGAAGTTGGAAACAACTTGTAGCTTCATTCCAGACTCGTTTGAAGTTGAAAACAACTTGTAGCTTCATTTTCGGTTGTTTAAAATTAGAATCAACTTTTAGTTTCATTCTTGACTCGTTTGAGCCCGGAAACAACTTGTTGCTTCATTATTGGCTGGATTGAAGTTGGAACAACTTGTAGCTTCATTCCAGACTCGTTTGAAGTTGAAAACAACTTGTAGCTTCATTTTCGTTGTTTAAAATTAGAATCAACTTGTAGTTTCATTCTTGACTCGTTTGAGCCTGTAAACAACTTGTTGCTTCATTATTGGCTAGATTGAAGTTGGAAACAACGTGTAGCTTCATTCTAGACTCGTTTGAAGTTGAAAAACATTGTAGCTTCAGTTTCGGTTTTTAAAATAGAATCAAC
>NC_030387.2:17592930-17671230 GCF_001625215.2 Daucus carota subsp. sativus | reverse complement strand
TATTGGCTGGATTGAGTTGGAACAACTTGTAGCTTCATTCTAGACTCGTTTGAAGTTGAAAACAACTTGTAGCTTCATTTTCAGTTGTTTAAAATAGAATCAACTTGTAGTTTCATTCTTGACTCGTTTGAGCCTGTAAACAACTTGTTGCTTCATTATTGGCTGGATTGAAGTTGGAAACAACTTGTAGCTTCATTCCAGACTCGTTTGAAGTGGAAACAACTTGTAGCTTTCATTTTCGGTTGTTTAAAATTAGAACAACTTGTAGTTTCATTCTTGACTCGTTTGAGCCGTAAACAACTTGTTGCTTCATTATTGGCTGGATTGAAGTTGGAAACAACTTGTAGCTTCATTCTAGACTCGTTTGAAGTGGAAAACAACTTGTAGCTTCATTTTCAGTTGTTTAAAATTAAATCAACTTGTAGTTTCATTCTTGACTCGTTTGAGCCGGTAAACAACTTGTTGCTTCATTATTGGCGGGATTG
This sequence comes from Daucus carota subsp. sativus, assembly GCF_001625215.2. Taxonomy (NCBI): domain Eukaryota; kingdom Viridiplantae; phylum Streptophyta; class Magnoliopsida; order Apiales; family Apiaceae; genus Daucus; species Daucus carota. The sequence goes on along the minus strand of NC_030387.2, from coordinate 17,670,745 downwards.
AAGTTGGAAACAACATGTAGCTTCATTCCAGACTCGTTTGAAGTTGAAAACAACTTGTAGCTTCATTTTCAGTTGTTTAAAATTAGAATCAACTTGTAGTTTCATTCTTGACTCGTTTGAGCCTGTAAACAACTTGTTGCTTCATTATGGCTGGATTGAAGTTGGAAACAACTTGTAGCTTCATTCCAGACTCGTTTGAAGTTGAAAACAACTTGTAGCTTCATTTCGGTTGTTTAAAATTAGAATCAACTTGTAGTTTCATTCTTGACTCGTTTGAGCCTGTAAACAACTTGTTGCTTCATTATTGGTTAGATTGAAGTTGGAAACAACTTGTAGCTTCATTCTAGACTCGTTTGAAGTGGAAAACAATTTGTAGCTTCATTTTCAGTTGTTTAAAATTAGAATTAACTTGTAGTTCATTCTTGACTCGTTTGAGCCTGTAAACAACTTGTTGCTTCATTATTGGCTAGATTGAAGTTGGAAACAACTTGTAGCTTCATTCTAGACTCGTTTGAAGTGGAAAACAACTTGTAGCTTCATTTTCGTTGTTTAAAATTAGAATCAACTTGTAGTTTCATTCTTGACTCGTTTGAGCCTGGAACAACTTGTTGCTTCATTATTGGCTGGATTGAAGTTGGAAACAACTTGTAGCTTCATTCAGACTCGTTTGAAGTGAAAACAACTTGTAGCTTCATTTTCAGTTGTTTAAAATTAGAATCAACTTGTAGTTTCATTCTTGACTCGTTTGAGCCTGTAAACAACTTGTTGCTTCATTATTGGCTGGATTGAAGTTGGAAACAACTTGTAGCTTCATTCCAGACTCGTTTGAAGTGGAAAACAACTTGTAGCTTCATTTTCGGTTGTTTAAAATTAGAATCAACTTGTAGTTTCATTCTTGACTCGTTTGAGCCTGTAAACAACTTGTTGCTTCATTATTGGCTAGATTGAAGTTGGAAACAACTTGTAGCTTCATTCTAGACTCGTTTGAAGTGGAAAACAATTTGTAGCTTCATTTTCAGTTGTTTAAAATTAGAATCAACTTGTAGTTTCATTCTTGACTCGTTTGAGCCCGGAAACAACTTGTTGCTTCATTATTGGCTGGATTGAAGTTGGAAACAACATGTAGCTTCATTCCAGACTCGTTTGAAGTTGAAAACAACTTGTAGCTTCATTTTCAGTTGTTTAAAATTAGAATCAACTTGTAGTTTCATTCTTGACTCGTTTGAGCCTGTAAACAACTTGTTGCTTCATTACTGGCTGGATTGAAGTTGGAAACAACTTGTAGTTTCATTCCAGACTCGTTTGAAGTTGAACACAACTTGTAGCTTCATTTTCGGTTGTTTAAAATTAGAATCAACTTGTAGTTTCATTCTTGACTCGTTTGAGCCTGTAAACAACTTGTTGCTTCATTATGGTTAGATTGAAGTTGGAAACAACTTGTAGCTTCATTCTAGACTCGTTTGAAGTGAAAACAATTTGTAGCTTCATTTTCAGTTGTTTAAAATTAGAATCAACTTGTAGTTTCATTCTTGACTCGTTTGAGCCTGAAACAACTTGTTGCTTCATTATTGGCTAGATTGAAGTTGGAAACAACTTGTAGCTTCATTCTAGACTCGTTTGAAGTGGAAAACAACTTGTAGCTTCATTTTCGTTGTTTAAAATTAGAATCAACTTGTAGTTTCATTCTTGACTCGTTTGAGCCCGAAACAACTTGTTGCTTCATTACTGGCTGGATTGAAGTTGGAAACAACATGTAGCTTCATTACAGACTCGTTTGAAGTTGAAAACAACTTGTAGCTTCATTTTCAGTTGTTTAAAATTAGAATCAACTTGTAGTTTCATTCTTGACTCGTTTGAGCCTGTAAACAACTTGTTGCTTCATTACTGCTGGATTGAAGTTGGAAACAACTTGTAGCTTCATTCAGACTCGTTTGAAGTTGAAACAACTTGTAGCTTCATTTTCGGTTGTTTAAAATTAGAATCAACTTGTAGTTTCATTCTTGACTCGTTTGAGCCTGTAAACAACTTGTTGCTTCATTATTGGTTAGATTGAAGTTGGAAACAACTTGTAGCTTCATTCTAGACTCGTTTGAAGTGGAAAACAATTTGTAGCTTCATTTTCGTTGTTTAAAATTAGAATCAACTTGTAGTTTCATTCTTGACTCGTTTGAGCCCGGAAACAACTTGTTGCTTCATTATTGGCTGGATTGAAGTTGGAAACAACATGTAGCTTCATTCTAGACTCGTTTGAAGTTGAAACAACTTGTAGCTTCATTTTCAGTTGTTTAAAATTAGAATCAACTTGTAGTTTCATTCTTGACTCGTTTGAGCCTGTAAACAACTTGTTGCTTTATTACTGGCTGGATTGAAGTTGGAAACAACTTGTAGCTTCATTCCAGACTCGTTTGAAGTTGAAAACAACTTGTAGCTTCATTTTCGGTTGTTTAAAATTAGAATCAACTTTAGTTTCATTCTTGACTCGTTTGAGCCTGTAAACAACTTGTTGCTTCATTATTGGTTGGATTGAAGTTGGAAACAACTTGTAGTTTCATTCTAGACTCGTTTGAAGTGGAAAACAATTTGTAGCTTCATTTTCAGTTGTTTAAAATTAGAATCAACTTGTAGTTTCATTCTTGACTCGTTTGAGCCTGAAACAACTTGTTGCTTCATTATTGGCTGGATTGAAGTTGGAAACAACTTGTAGCTTCATTCCAGACTCGTTTGAAGTTGAAAACAACTTGTAGCTTCATTTTCAGTTGTTTAAAATTAGAATCAACTTGTAGTTTCATTCTTGACTCGTTTGAGCCTGTAAACAACTTGTTGCTTCATTATTGGCTAGATTGAAGTTGGAAACAACTTGTAGCTTCATTCCAGACTCGTTTGAAGTTGAAAACATTTGTAGCTTCATTTTCGGTTGTTTAAATTAGAATCAACTTGTAGTTTCATTCTTGACTCGTTTGAGCCTGTAAACAACTTGTTGCTTCATTATTGGCTAGATTGAAGTTGGAAACAACTTGTAGCTTCATTCTAGACTCGTTTGAAGTGAAAACAATTTGTAGCTTCATTTCAGTTGTTTAAAATTAGAATCAACTTGTAGCTTCATTCCAGACTCGTTTGAAGGGAACACAACTTGTAGCTTCATTTTCGTTGTTTAAAATTAGAATCAACTTGTAGTTTCATTCTTGACTCGTTTGAGCCTGAAACAACTTGTTGCTTCATTATTGGCTATTGAAGTTGGAAACAACTTGTAGCTTCATTCTAGACTCGTTTGAAGTGGAAAACAATTTGTAGCTTCATTTTCCGTTGTTTAAAATTAGAATCAACTTGTAGTTTCATTCTTGACTCGTTTGAGCCTGGAAACAACTTGTTGCTTCATTATGGTTAGATTGAAGTTGGAAACAACTTGTAGCTTCATTCCAGACTCGTTTGAAGTTGAAAACAACTTGTAGCTTCATTTTCAGTTGTTTAAAATTAGAATCAACTTGTAGTTTCATTCTTGACTCGTTTGAGCCCGTAAACAACTTGTTGCTTCATTATTGGCTGGATTGAAGTTGGAAACAACTTGTAGCTTCATTAGACTCGTTTGAAGTTGAAAACAACTTGTAGCTTCATTTTCGGTTGTTTAAAATTAGAATCAACTTGTAGTTTCATTCTTGACTCGTTTGAGCCTGTAAACAACTTGTTGCTTCATTATTGGCTAGATTGAAGTTGGAAACAACTTGTAGCTTCATTCTAGACTCGTTTGAAGTGAAAACAATTGTAGCTTCATTTTCAGTTGTTTAAAATTAGAATCAACTTGTAGTTTCATTCTTGACTCGTTTGAGCCTGTAAACAACTTGTTGCTTCATTATTGGCTAGATTGAAGTTGGAAACAACTTGTAGCTTCATTCTAGACTCGTTTGAAGTGAAAAACAATTTGTAGCTTCATTTTCGGTTTCATTCTTGACTCGTTTGAGCCTGTAAACAACTTGTTGCTTCATTATGGCTAGATTGAAGTTGGAAACAACTTGTAGCTTCATTCTAGACTCGTTTGAAGTGAAAACAACTTGTAGCTTCATTTTCGGTGTTTAAAATTAGAATCAACTTGTAGTTTCATTCTTGACTCGTTTGAGCCTGGAAACAACTTGTTGCTTCATTATTGGCTGGATTGAAGTTGGAAACAACTTGTAGCTTCATTCCAGACTCGTTTGAAGTTGAAAACAACTTGTAGCTTCATTTTCAGTTGTTTAAAATTAGAATCAACTTGTAGTTTCATTCTTGACTCGTTTGAGCCTGTAAACAACTTGTTGCTTCATTATGGCTGGATTGAAGTTGGAAACAACTTGTAGCTTCATTCTAGACTCGTTTGAAGTTGAAACAACTTGTAGCTTCATTTTCGGTTGTTTAAAATTAGAATCAACTTGTAGTTTCATTCTTGACTCGTTTGAGCCTGTAAACAACTTGTTGCTTCATTATGGCTGGATTGAAGTTGGAAACAACTTGTAGCTTCATTCTAGACTCGTTTGAAGTGGAAAACAATTTGTAGCTTCATTTTCAGTTGTTTAAAATTAGAATCAACTTGTAGTTTCATTCTTGACTCGTTTGAGCCTGTAAACAACTTGTTGCTTCATTATTGGCTAGATTGAAGTTGGAAACAACTTGTAGCTTCATTCTAGACTCGTGGAAGTGGAAAACAAATTGTAGCTTCATTTCGGTTGTTTAAAATTAGAATCAACTTGTAGTTTCATTCTTGACTCGTTTGAGCCCGGAAACAACTTGTTGCTTCATTACTGGCTGGATTGAAGTTGGAAACAACATGTAGCTTCATTACAGACTCGTTTGAAGTTGAAACAACTTGTAGCTTCATTTTCAGTTGTTTAAAATTAGAATCAACTTGTAGTTTCATTCTTGACTCGTTTGAGCCTGTAAACAACTTGTTGCTTCATTACTGGCTGGATTGAAGTTGGAAACAACTTGTAGCTTCATTCCAGACTCGTTTGAAGTTGAAACAACTTGTAGCTTCATTTTCGGTTGTTTAAAATTAGAATCAACTTGTAGTTTCATTCTTGACTCGTTTGAGCCTGTAAACAACTTGTTGCTTCATTATTGGTTAGATTGAAGTTGGAAACAACTTGTAGCTTCATTCTAGACTCGTTTGAAGTGGAAAACAATTTGTAGCTTCATTTTCAGTTGTTTAAAATTAGAATCAACTTGTAGTTTCATTCTTGAATCGTTTGAGCCGGAAACAACTTGTTGCTTCATTATTGGCTGGATTGAAGTTGGAAACAACATGTAGCTTCATTCCAGACTCGTTTGAAGTTGAAAACAACTTGTAGCTTCATTTTCAGTTGTTTAAAATTAGAATCAACTTGTAGTTTCATTCTTGACTCGTTTGAGCCTGTAAACAACTTGTTGCTTATTACTGGCTGGATTGAAGTTGGAAACAACTTGTAGCTTCATTCCAGACTCGTTTGAAGTTGAAAACAACTTGTAGCTTCATTTTCGGTTGTTTAAAATTAGAATCAACTTGTAGTTTCATTCTTGACTCGTTTGAGCCTGTAAACAACTTGTTGCTTCATTATTGGTGGATTGAAGTTGGAAACAACTTGTAGCTTCATTCTAGACTCGTTTGAAGTGGAAAACAATTTGTAGCTTCATTTTCAGTTGTTTAAAATTAGAATCAACTTGTAGTTTCATTCTTGACTCGTTTGAGCCTGAAACAACTTGTTGCTTCATTATTGGCTGGATTGAAGTTGGAAACAACTTGTAGCTTCATTCTAGACTCGTTTGAAGTTGAAAACAACTTGCTTCATTTTCAGTTGTTTAAAATTAGAATCAACTTGTAGTTTCATTCTTGACTCGTTTGAGCCTGTAAACAACTTGTTGCTTCATTATTGGCTAGATTGAAGTTGGAAACAACTTGTAGCTTCATTCTAGACTCGTTTGAAGTGAAAACAATTGTAGCTTCATTTTCGGTTGTTTAAAATTAGAATCAACTTGTAGTTTCATTCTTGACTCGTTTGAGCCCGGAAACAACTTGTTGCTTCATTACTTGGCTGGATTGAAGTTGGAAACAACTTGTAGCTTCATTCCAGACTCGTTTGAAGTTGAAAACAACTTGTAGCTTCATTTTCAGTTGTTTAAAATTAGAATCAACTTGTAGTTTCATTCTTGACTCGTTTGAGCCTGTAAACAACTTGTTGCTTCATTACTGGCTGGATTGAAGTTGGAAACAACTTGTAGCTTCATTCCAGACTCGTTTGAAGTTGAACACAACTTGTAGCTTCATTTTCGGTTGTTTAAAATTAGAATCAACTTGTAGTTTCATTCTTGACTCGTTTGAGCCTGTAAACAACTTGTTGCTTCATTATTGGTTAGATTGAAGTTGGAAACAACTTGTAGCTTCATTCTAGACTCGTTTGAAGTGGAAAACAATTTGTAGCTTCATTTAGGTTTCATTCTTGACTCGTTTGAGCCTGTAAACAACTTGTTGCTTCATTATTGGCTAGATTGAAGTTGGAAACAACTTGTAGCTTCATTCTAGACTCGTTTGAAGTGGAAAACAATTTGTAGCTTCATTTTCAGTTGTTTAAAATTAGAATCAACTTGTAGTTTCATTCTTGACTCGTTTGAGCCCGGAAACAACTTGTTGCTTCATTATTGGCTGGATTGAAGTTGGAAACAACATGTAGCTTCATTCCAGACTCGTTTGAAGTTGAAAACAACTTGTAGCTTCATTTTCAGTTGTTTAAAATTAGAATCAACTTGTAGTTTCATTCTTGACTCGTTTGAGCCTGTAAACAACTTGTTGCTTCATTATTGGCTGGATTGAAGTTGGAAACAACTTGTAGCTTCATTCCAGACTCGTTTGAAGTTGAAAAACTTGTAGCTTCATTTTCGGTTGTTTAAAATTAGAATCAACTTGTAGTTTCATTCTTGACTCGTTTGAGCCTGTAAACAACTTGTTGCTTCATTATGGCTGGATTGAAGTTGGAAACAACTTGTAGCTTCATTCTAGACTCGTTTGAAGTGAAAACAATTTGTAGCTTCATTTTCAGTTGTTTAAAATTAGAATCAACTTGTAGTTTCATTCTTGACTCGTTTGAGCCTGTAAACAACTTGTTGCTTCATTATTGGCTAGATTGAAGTTGGAAACAACTTGTAGCTTCATTCTAGACTCGTTTGAAGTTGAAACAATTTGTAGCTTCATTTTCGGTGTTTAAAATTAGAATCAACTTGTAGTTTCATTCTTGACTCGTTTGAGCCTGGAAACAACTTGTTGCTTCATTATTGGCTAGATTGAAGTTGGAAACAACTTGTAGCTTCATTCTAGACTCGTTTGAAGTTGAAAACAACTTGTAGCTTCATTTTCAGTTGTTTAAATTAGAAACAACTTGTAGCTTCATTCCAGACTCGTTTGAAGTTGAACACAACTTGTAGCTTCATTTTCGGTTGTTTAAAATTAGAATCAACTTGTAGTTTCATTCTTGACTCGTTGAGCCTGAAACAACTTGTTCTTCATTATTGGCTGGATTGAAGTTGGAAACAACTTGTAGCTTCATTCTAGACTCGTTTGAAGTGAAAACAATTTGTAGCTTCATTTTCATTGTTTTAAAATAGAATCAACTTGTAGTTTCATTCTTGACTCGTTTGAGCCTGTAACAACTTGTTGCTTCATTATTGGCTAGATTGAAGTTGGAAACAACTTGTAGCTTCATTCAGACTCGTTTGAAGTGAAAACAACTTGTAGCTTCATTTTCGGTTGTTTAAATTAGAATCAACTTGTAGTTTCATTCTTGACTCGTTTGAGCCGAAACAACTTGTTGCTTCATTATTGGCTGGATTGAAGTTGGAAACAACTGTAGCTTCATTCCAGACTCGTTTGAAGTTGAAAACAACTTGTAGCTTCATTTTCGGTTGTTTAAAATTAGAATCAACTTGTAGTTTCATTCTTGACTCGTTTGAGCCTGTAAACAACTTGTTGCTTCATTATTGGCTGGATTGAAGTTGGAAACAACTTGTAGCTTCATTCTAGACTCGTTTGAAGTTGAAAACAATTTGTAGCTTCATTTTCGGTTGTTTAAAATTAGAATCAACTTGTAGTTTCATTCTTGACTCGTTTGAGCCTGTAAACAACTTGTTGCTTCATTATTGGTTAGATTGAAGTTGGAAACAACTTGTAGCTTCATTCTAGACTCGTTTGAAGTGAAAACAATTTGTAGCTTCATTTTCGGTTTTCATTCTTGACTCGTTTGAGCCTGTAAACAACTTGTTGCTTCATTATTGGCTGGATTGAAGTTGGAAACAACTTGTAGCTTCATTCCAGACTCGTTTGAAGTGGAAAACAACTTGTAGCTTCATTTTCAGTTGTTTAAAATAGAATCAACTTGTAGTTTCATTCTTGACTCGTTTGAGCCCGGAAACAACTTGTTGCTTCATTATTGGCTGGATTGAAGTTGGAAACAATTGTAGCTTCATTCCAGACTCGTTTGAAGTTGAAAACAATTGTAGCTTCATTTTCAGTTGTTTAAAATTAGAATCAACTTGTAGTTTCATTCTTGACTCGTTTGAGCCTGTAAACAACTTGTTGCTTCATTATTGGCTGGATTGAAGTTGGAAACAACTTGTAGCTTCATTCAGACTCGTTTGAAGTTGAAACAACTTGTAGCTTCATTTTCGTTGTTTAAAATTAGAATCAACTTGTAGTTTCATTCTTGACTCGTTTGAGCCTGTAAACAACTTGTTGCTTTTATTGGTTAGATTGAAGTTGGAAACAACTTGTAGCTTCATTCTAGACTCGTTTGAAGTGGAAAACAATTTGTAGCTTCATTTTCGTTTTTTAAAATTAGAATCAACTTGTAGTTTCATTCTTGACTCGTTTGAGCCTGTAAACAACTTGTTGCTTCATTATTGGCTAGATTGAAGTTGGAAACAACTTGTAGCTTCATTCTAGACTCGTGGAAGTGGAAAATAAATTGTAGCTTCATTTTCGGTTGTTTAAAATTAGAATCAACTTGTAGTTTCATTCTTGACTCGTTTGAGCCCGGAAACAACTTGTTGCTTCATTACTGGCTGGATTGAAGTTGGAAACAACATGTAGCTTCATTACAGACTCGTTTGAAGTTGAAAACAACTTGTAGCTTCATTTTCAGTTGTTTAAAATTAGAATCAACTTGTAGTTTCATTCTTGACTCGTTTGAGCCTGTAAACAACTTGTTGCTTCATTAGGCTGGATTGAAGTTGGAAACAACTTGTAGCTTCATTCCAGACTCGTTTGAAGTGGAACACAACTTGTAGCTTCATTTTCGGTTGTTTAAAATTAGAATCAACTTGTAGTTTCATTCTTGACTCGTTTGAGCCTGTAAACAACTTGTTGCTTCATTATTGGTTAGATTGAAGTTGGAAACAACTTGTAGCTTCATTCTAGACTCGTTTGAAGTGGAAAACAATTTGTAGCTTCATTTTCGGTTGTTTAAAATTAGAATCAACTTGTAGTTTCATTCTTGACTCGTTTGAGCCCGGAAACAACTTGTTGCTTCATTATTGGCTGGATTGAAGTTGGAAACAACATGTAGCTTCATTCCAGACTCGTTTGAAGTTGAAAACAACTTGTAGCTTCATTTTCAGTTGTTTAAAATTAGAATCAACTTGTAGTTTCATTCTTGACTCGTTTGAGCCTGTAAACAACTTGTTGCTTCATTACTGGCTGGATTGAAGTTGGAAACAACTTGTAGCTTCATTCCAGACTCGTTTGAAGTTGAAAACAACTTGTAGCTTCATTTTCGGTTGTTTAAAATTAGAATCAACTTGTAGTTTCATTCTTGACTCGTTTGAGCCTGTAAACAACTTGTTGCTTCATTATTGGTTGGATTGAAGTTGGAAACAACTTGTAGCTTCATTCTAGACTCGTTTGAAGTGAAAACAACTTGTAGCTTCATTTTCAGTTGTTTAAAATTAGAATCAACTTGTAGTTTCATTCTTGACTCGTTTGAGCCTGAAACAACTTGTTGCTTCATTATTGGCTGGATTGAAGTTGGAAACAACATGTAGCTTCATTCAGACTCGTTTGAAGTTGAAAACAACTTGTAGCTTCATTTTCAGTTGTTTAAAATTAGAATCAACTTGTAGTTTCATTCTTGACTCGTTTGAGCCTGTAAACAACTTGTTGCTTCATTATTGGCTAGATTGAAGTTGGAAACAACTTGTAGCTTCATTCTAGACTCGTTTGAAGTGGAAAACAACTTGTAGCTTCATTTTCGGTTGTTTAAAATTAGAATCAACTTGTAGTTTCATTCTTGACTCGTTTGAGCCCGGAAACAACTTGTTGCTTCATTATTGGCTGGATTGAAGTTGGAAACAACATGTAGCTTCATTCCAGACTCGTTTGAAGTTGAAAACAACTTGTAGCTTCATTTTCAGTTGTTTAAAATTAGAATCAACTTGTGTTTTCATTCTTGACTCGCTTGAGCCTGTAACAATTTGTTGCTTTCATTACTGGCTGGATTGAAGTTGGAAACAACTTGTAGCTTCATTCCAGACTCGTTTGAAGTTGAACACAACTTGTAGCTTTCATTTTCGGTTGTTTAAAATTGGAATCAACTTGTAGTTTTCATTCTTGACTCGTTTGAGCCTGTAAACAACTTGTTGCTTCATTAATGGTTAGATTGAAGTTGGAAACAACTTGTAGCTTCATTCTAGACTCGTTTGAAGTGGAAACAATTTGTAGCTTCATTTTCGGTTTCATTCTTGACTCGTTGAGCCTGTAACAACTTGTTGCTTCATTATTGGTTAGATTGAAGTTGAAACAACTTGTAGCTTCATTTAGACTCGTTTGAAGTGGAAAAACAATTGTAGCTTCATTTTCTGTTGTTTAAAATTAGAATCAACTTGTAGTTTCATTTTTGACTCGTTTGAGCCCGGAAACAACTTGTTGCTTCATTATTGCTGGATTGAAGTTGGAAACAATATGTAGCTTCATTCCAGACTCGTTTGAAGTGAAAACAACTTGTAGCTTCATTTTCAGTTGTTTAAAATTAGAATCAACTTGTAGTTTCATTCTTGACTCGTTTGAGCCTTTAAACAACTTGTTGCTTCATTACTGGCTGGATTGAAGTTGGAAACAACTTGTAGCTTCATTCCAGACTCGTTTGAAGTTGAACACAACTTGTAGCTTCATTTTCGGTTGTTTAAATTGGAATCAACTTGTAGTTTCATTCTTGACTCGTTTGAGCCTGTAAACAACTTGTTGCTTCTTTATTGGTTAGATTGAAGTTGGAAACAACTTGTAGCTTCATTCTAGACTCGTTTGAAGTGGAAAACAATTTGTAGCTTTATTTTCAGTTGTTTAAAATTAGAATCAACTTGTAGTTCATTCTTGACTCGTTTGAGCCTGTAAAAACTTGTGCTTCATTATTGGCTAGATTGAAGTTGGAAACAACTTGAAGCTTCATTCTAGACTCGTGGGAAGTGGAAAATAAATTGTAGCTTCATTTTCGGTTGTTTAAAATTAGAATCAATTTGTAGTTTCATTCTTGACTCGTTTGAGCCCGGAACACTTTTGCTTCATTACTGCTGGATTGAAGTTGGAAACAACATGTAGCTTCATTACAGACTCGTTTGAAGTTGAAAACAAACTTATAGCTTCATTTTCAGTTGTTTAAATTAGAATCAACGTGTAGTTTCATTCTTGACTCGTTTGAGCCTATAAACAACTTGTTGCTTCATTACTGGCTGGATTGAAGTTGGAAACAACTGGTAGCTTCATTCCGGACTCGTTTGAAGTGGAACACAACTTGTAGCTTTATTTTCGGTTGTTTAAAATTAGAATCAACTTGTAGTTTCATTCTTGACTCGTTTGAGCCTGTAAACAACTTATTGCTTCATTAGTGGTTAGATTGAAGTCGGAAACAACTTGTAGTTCATTCTAGACTCGTTTGAAGTGGAAAAACAATTTGTAGCTTCATTTTCAGTTGTTTAAAATTAGAATCAACTTGTAGTTTCATTCTTGAATCGTTTGAGCCCGGAAACAACTTGTTGCCTTCATTATTGGCTGGATTGAAGGGGGAAACACATGTAGCTTCATTCCAGACTCGTTTGAAGTTGAAAACAACTGTAGCTTCATTTTCAGTTGTTTAAAATTAGAATCAACTTTTAGTTTCATTCTTGACTCTTTGAGCCTGGAAACAACTGTTGCTTCATTACTGGCTGGATTGAAGTAGGAAACAACTTGTAGCTTCATTCCAGACTCGTTTCAAGTTGAAAACAACTTGTAGCTTCATTTTCGGTTGTTTAAAATTAGAATCAACTTTTAGTTTCATTCTTGACTCGTATCAGCCTGTAAACAACTTGTTGCTTCATTATTGGTTGGATTGAAGTTGGAAAACAACTGTAGTTTCATTCTAGACTCGTTTGAAGTGGAAAACATTTGTAGCTTCATTTTCAGTTGTTTAAATTAGAATCAACTTGTAGTTTCATTCTTGAATCGTTTGAGCCCGGAAACAACTTGTTGCTTCATTATTGGCTGGACTTGAAGTTGGAAACAACATGTAGCTTCATTCAGACTCGTTGAAGTTGAAAACAACTTGTAGATTCATTTTCAGTTGTTTAAAATTAGAATCAACTTGTAGTTTCATTCTTGACTCGTTTAAGCCTGTAAACAACTTGTTGCTTCATTATTGGCTAGATTGAAGTTGGAAACAACTTGAAGCTTCATTCTAGACTCGTGGGAAGTGGAAAATAAATTGTAGCTTCATTTTGGTTGTTTAAATTAGAATCAACTTGTAGTTTCATTCTTGACTCGTTTGAGCCCGGAACAAACTTGTTGCTTCATTACTGGCTGGATTGGAAGTTGGAAACAACGTGTAGCTTCATTACAGACTCGTTTGAAGTTGAAAACAACTTGTAGCTTCATTTTCAGTTGTTTAAAATTAGAATCAACTTGTAGTTTCATTCTTGACTCGCTTGAGCCTGTAAACAACTTGTTGCTTCATTACTGGCTGGATTGAAGTTGGAAACAACTTGTAGCTTCATTCCAGACTCGTTTTGAAGTTGAACACAACTTGTAGCTTCATTTCGGTTGTTTAAAATTGGAATCAACTTGTAGTTTCATTCTTGTCTCGTTTGAGCCTGTAAACAACTTGTTGCTTCATTATTGGTTAGATTGAAGTTGGAAACAACTTGTAGCTTCATTCTAGACTCGTTTGAAGTGGAAAACAATTTGTAGCTTTATTTTCAGTTGTTTAAAATTAGAATCAACTTGTAGTTTTCATTCTTGACTCGTTTGAGCCTGTAAACAACTTGTTGCTTCATTATTGGCTAGATTGAATTTGGAAACAACTTGAAGCTTCATTCTAGACTCGTGGAAGTGGAAATAAATTGTAGCTTCATTTTCGGTTGTTTAAAATTAGAATCAACTTGTAGTTTCATTCTTGACTCGTTTGAGCCCGTAAACAACTTGTTGCTTCATTACTGGCTGGATTGAAGTTGAAAACAACATGTAGCTTCATTACAGACTCGTTTGAAGTTGAAAACAACTTGTAGCTTCATTTTCAGTTGTTTAAAATAGATCAACTTGTAGTTTCATTCTTGACTCGTTTGAGCCTTGAAACAACTTGTTGCTTCATTACTGGCTGGGATTGAAGTTGGAAACAACTTGTAGCTTCATTCCGACTCGTTTGAGTTGAACACAACTTGTAGCTTCATTTTCGGTTGTTTCAAATTAGAATCAACTTGTAGTTTCATTCTTGACTCGTTTGAGCCTGTAAACAACTTGTTGCTTCATTATTGGTTAGATTGAAGTCGGAAACACTTGTAGTTTCATTCTAGACTCGTTTGAAGTGGAAAATAATTTGTAGCTTCATTTTCAGTTGTTTAAAATTAGAATCAACTTGTAGTTTCATTCTTGAATCGTTGAGCCCGGAAACAACTTGTTGCTTCATTATTGGCTGGATTGAAGTTGGAAACAACATGTAGCTTGATTCCAGACTCGTTTGAAGTTGAAAACAACTTGTAGCTTCATTTTCCGTTGTTTAAAATTAGAATCAACTTTAAGTTTCATTCTTGACTCTTTTGAGCCTGTAAACAACTTGTTGCTTTATTACTGGCTGGATTGAAGTTGGAAACAACTTGTAGCTTCATTCCAGACTCGTTTCAAGTTGAAAACAACTTGTAGCTTCATTTTCGGTTGTTTAAAATTAGAATCAACTTTTAGTTTCATTCTTGACTCGTATCAGCTGTAAACAACTTGTTGCTTCATTATTGGTTGGATTGAAGTTGGAAACAACTTGTAGTTTCATTCTAGACTCGTTTGAAGTGGAAAACAATTTGTAGCTTCATTTTCAGTTGTTTAAAATTAGAATCAACTTGTAGTTTCATTCTTGAATCGTTTGAGCCCAGAAACAACTTGTTGCTTCATTATTGGCTGGATTGAAGTTGGAAACAACATGTAGCTTCATTCCAGACTCGTTTGAAGTTGAAAACAACTTGTAGCTTCATTTTCAGTTGTTTAAAATTAGAATCAACTTGTAGTTTCATTCTTGACTCGTTTAAGCCTGTAAACAACTTGTTGCTTCATTATTGGCTAGATTGAAGTTGGAAACAACTTGAAGCTTCATTCTAGACTCGTGGGAAGTGGAAAATAAATTGTAGCTTCATTTTCGGTTGTTTAAAATTAGAATCAACTTGTAGTTTCATTCTTGACTCGTTTGAGCCCGGAAACAACTTGTTGCTTCATTACTGGCTCGATTGAAGTTGGAAACAACATGTAGCTTCATTACAGACTCGTTTGAAGTTGAAAACAACTTGTAGCTCATTTTCAGTTGTTTAAAATTAGAATCAACTTGTAGTTTCATTCTTGACTCGTTTGAGCCTGTAAACAACTTGTTGCTTCATTATTGGTTAGATTGAAGTTGGAAACAACTTGTAGCTTCATTCTAGACTCGTTTGAAGTGGAAAACAATTTGTAGCTTTATTTTCAGTTGTTTAAAATTAGAATCAACTTGTAGTTTCATTCTTGACTCGTTTGAGCCTGTAAACAACTTGTTGCTTCATTATTGGCTAGATTGAATTTGGAAACAACTTGAAGCTTCATTCTAGGACTCGTGGGAAGTGGAAACTAAATTGTAGCTTCATTTTCGGTGTTTAAAATAGAATCAACTTGTAGTTCATTCGTGACTCGTTTGAGCCGGAAACAACCTTGTTGCTTATTACTGGCTGGATTGAAGTTGGAAACAACATGTAGCTTCATTACAGACTCGTTTGAAGTTGAAAACAACTTGTAGCTTCATTTTCAGTTGTTTAAAAATTAGAATCAACTTGGTAGTTTCATTCTTGACTCGTTTGAGCCTGTAAACAACTTGTTGCTTCATTACTGGTGGATTGAAGTTGGAAACAACTTGTAGCTTCATTCCAGACTCGTTTGAAGTGGAAAACAATTTGTAGCTTCATTTTCAGTTGTTAAATAGAATCAACTTGTAGTTTCATTCTTGAATCGTTTGAGCCCGGAAACAAACTTGTTGCTTCATTACTGGCTGGATTGAAGTTGGAAACAACATGTATCTTCATTACAGACTCGTTTGAAGTGGAAAACAATTTTGTAGCTTCATTTTCAGTTGTTTAAAATTAGAATCAACTTGTAGTTCATTCTTGAATCGTTTGAGCCCGGAAACAACTTGTTGCTTCATTATTGGCTGGATTGAAGTTGGAAACAACATGTAGCTTCATTCCAGACTCGTTTGAAGTTGAAAACAACTTGTAGCTTCATTTTCAGTTGTTTAAAATTAGAACCAACTTTAAGTTTCATTCTTGGCTCTTTTGAGCCTGTAAACAACTTGTTGCTTTATTACTGGCTGGATTGAAGTTGGAAACAACTTGTAGCTTCATTCCAGACTCGTTTCAAGTTGAAAACATATTGTAGCTTCATTTTCGGTTGTTTAAAATTAGAATCAACTTGTAGTTTCATTCTTGACTCGTATCAGCCTGTAAACAACTGTTGCTCATTATTGGTTGGATTGAAGTTGGAACAACTTGTAGTTTCATTCTAGACTCGTTTGAAGTGGAAAACAATTTGTAGCTTCATTTTCAGTTGTTTAAAATTAGAATCAACTTGTAGTTTCATTCTTGAATCGTTGAGCCCAGAAACAACTTGTTGCTTCATTATTGGCTGGATTGAAGTTGGAAACAACATGTAGCTTCATTCCAGACTCGTTTGAAGTTGAAAACAACTTGTAGTTTCATTTTCAGTTGTTTAAAATTAGAATCAACTTGTAGTTTCATTCTTGACTCGCTTGAGCCTGTAAACAACTTGTTGCTTCATTACTGGCTGGATTGAAGTTGGAAACAACTTGTAGCTTCATTCCAGACTCGTTTGAAGTTGAACACAACTTGTAGCTTCATTTTCGGTTGTTTAAAATTGGAATCAACTTGTAGTTTCATTCTTGACTCGTTTGAGCCTGTGAACAACTTGTTACTTCATTATTGGTTAGATTGAAGTTGGAAACAACTTGTAGCTTCATTCTAGACTCGTTTGAAGTGGAAAACAATTTGTAGCTTTATTTTCAGTTGTTTAAAATTAGAATCAACTTGTAGTTTCATTCTTGACTCGTTTGAGCCTGTAAACAACTTGTTGCTTCATTATTGGCTAGATTGAATTTGGAAACAACTTGAAGCTTCATTCTAGACTCGTGGGAAGTGGAAAATAAATTGTAGCTTCATTTTCGGTTGTTTAAAATTAGAATCAACTTGAAGTTTCATTCTTGACTCGTTTGAGCCCGTAAACAACTTGTTGCTTCATTACTGGCTGGATTGAAGTTGAAAACAACATGTAGCTTCATTACAGACTCGTTTGAAGTTAAAAACAACTTGTAGCTTCATTTTCAGTTGTTTAAAATTAGAATCAACTGTAGTTTCATTCTTGACTCGTTTGAGCCTGTAAACAACTTGTTGCTTCATTACTGGCTGGATTGAAGTTGGAAACAACTTGTAGCTTCATTCCGGACTCGTTTGAAGTTGAACACAACTTGTAGCTTCATTTTCGGTTGTTTCAAATTAGAATCAACTTGTAGTTTCATTCTTGACTCGTTTGAGCCTGTAAACAACTTGTTGCTTCATTATTGGTTAGATTGAAGTCGGAAACAACTTGTAGTTTCATTCAAGACTCGTTTGAAGTAGAAAACAATTTGTAGCTTCATTTTCAGTTGTTTAAAATTAGAATCAACTTGTAGTTTCATTCTTGAATCGTTTGAGCCCGGAAACAACTTGTTGCTTCATTATTGGCTGGATGAAGTTGGAAACAACATGTAGCTTCATTCAGACTCGTTTGAAGTTGAAAACAACTTGTAGCTTCATTTTCAGTTGTTTAAAATTAGAATCAACTTTAAGTTTCATTCTTGACTCTTTTGAGCCTGTAAACAACTTGTTGCTTTATTACTGGCTGGATTGAAGTTGGAAACAACTTGTAGCTTCATTCCAGACTCGTTTCAAGTTGAAAACAACTTGTAGCTTCATTTTCGGTTGTTTAAAATTAGAATCAACTTTTAGTTTCATTCTTGACTCGTATCAGCCTGTAAACAACTTGTTGCTTCATTATTGGTTGGATTGAAGTTGGAAACAACTTGTAGTTTCATTCTAGACTCGTTTCAAGTGGAAAACAATTTGTAGCTTCATTTTCAGTTGTTTAAAATTAGAATCAACTTGTAGTTTCATTCTTGAATCGTTTGAGCCCAGAAACAACTTGTTGCTTCATTATTGGCTGGATTGAAGTTGGAAACAACATGTAGCTTAATTCCAGACTCGTTTGAAGTTGAAAACAACTTGTAGCTTCAGTTTCAGTTGTTTAAAATTAGAATCAACTTGTAGTTTCATTCTTGACTCGTTTAAGCCTGTAAACAACTTGTTGCTTCATTATTGGCTAGATTGAAGTTGGAAACAACTTGAAGCTTCATTCTAGACTCGTGGGAAGTGGAAAATAAATTGTAGCTTCATTTTCGGTTGTTTAAAATTAGAATCAACTTGTAGTTTCATTCTTGACTCGTTTGAGCCCGGAAACAACTTGTTGCTTCATTATTGGCTCGATTGAAGTTGGAAACAACATGTAGCTTCATTACAGACTCGTTTGAAGTTGAAAACAACTTGTAGCTTCATTTTCAGTTGTTTAAAATTAGAATCAACTTGTAGTTTCATTCTTGACTCGCTTGAGCCTGTAAACAAGTTGTTGCTTCATTACTGGCTGGATTGAAGTTGGAAACAACTTGTAGCTTCATTCCAGACTCGTTTGAAGTTGAACACAACTTGTAGCTTCATTTTCGGTTGTTTAAAATTGGAATCAACTTGTAGTTTCATTCTTGACTCGTTTGAGCCTGTAAACAACTTGTTGCTTCATTATTGGTTAGATTGAAGTTGGAAACAACTTGTAGCTTCATTCTAGACTCGTTTGAAGTGGAAAACAATTTGTAGCTTTATTTTCAGTTGTTTAAAATTAGAATCAACTTGTAGTTTCATTCTTGACTCGTTTGAGCCTGTAAACAACTTGTTGCTTCATTATTGGCTAGATTGAAGTTGGAAACAACTTGAAGCTTCATTCTAGACTCGTGGGAAGTGGAAAATAAATTGTAGCTTCATTTTCGGTTGTTTAAAATTAGAATCAACTTGTAGTTTCATTCTTGACTCGTTTGAGCCCGGAAACAACTTGTTGCTTCATTACTGGCTGGATTGAAGTTGGAAACAACATGTAGCTTCATTACAGACTCGTTTGAAGTTGAACACAACTTGTAGCTTCATTTTCGGTTGTTTAAAATTAGAATCAACTTGTAGTTTCATTCTTGACTCGTTTGAGCCTGTAAACAACTTGTTGCTTCATTATTGGTTAGATTGAAGTCGGAAACAACTTGTAGTTTCATTCTAGACTCGTTTGAAGTGGAAAACAATTTGTAGCTTCATTTTCAGTTGTTTAAAATTAGAATCAACTTGTAGTTTCATTCTTGAATCGTTTGAGCCCGGAAACAACTTGTTGCTTCATTATTGGCTGGATTGAAGTTGGAAACACCATGTAGCTTCATTCCAGACTCGTTTGAAGTTTGAAAACAACTTGTAGCTTCATTTTCAGTTGTTTAAAATTAGAATCAACTTTTAGTTTCATTCTTGACTCTTTTGAGCCTGTAAACAACTTGTGCTTTATTACTGGCTGGATTGAAGTTGGAAACAACTTGTAGCTTCATTCCAGACTCGTTTCAAGTTGAAAACAACTTGTAGCTTCATTTTCGGTTGTTTAAAATTAGAATCAACTTTTAGTTTCATTCTTGACTCGTATCAGCCTGTAAACAACTTGTTGCTTCATTATTGGTTGGATTGAAGTTGGAAACAACTTGTAGTTTCATTCTAGACTCGTTTGAAGTGGAAAACAATTTGTAGCTTCATTTTCAGTTGTTTAAAATTAGAATCAACTTGTAGTTTCATTCTTGAATCGTTTGAGCCCAGAAACAACTTGTTGCTTCATTATTGGCTGGATTGAAGTTGGAAACAACATGTAGCTTCATTCCAGACTCGTTTGAAGTTGAAAACAACTTGTAGCTTCATTTTCAGTTTTTAAAATAGAATCAACTTGTAGTTTCATTCTTGAATCGTTTGAGCCCAGAAAACAACTTGTTGCTTCATTATTGGCTAGATCGAAGTTGGAAACAACTTGTAGCTTCATTCTAGACTCGTTTGAAGTTGAAAACAATTTGTAGTTTCATTCTTGACTCGTTTGAGCCCGGAAACAACTTTTTGTTTCATTATTGGCTGGATTGAAGTTGGAAACGACTTGTAGCTTCATTCCAGACTCGTTTGAAGTTGAACACAACTTGTAGCTTCATTTCGGTTGTTTAAATTAGAATCAACTTGTAGTTTCATTCTTGACTCGTTTGAGCCCGGAAACAACTTGTTGCTTCATTATTGGCTGGATTGAAGTTGGAAACAACATGTAGCATCATTCCAGAGTCGTTTGAAGTTGAAAACAACTTGTAGCTTCATTTTCGGTTGTTTATAATTAGAATCAACTTGTAGTTTCATTCTTGACTCGTTTGAGCCTGTAAACAACTTGTTGTTTCATTATTGGCTAGATTGAAGTTGGATACAACTTGTAGCTCCATTCTAGACTCGTTTGAAGCTGAAAACAATTTGTAGCTTCATTTTCAGTTGTTTAAAATTAGAATCAACTTGTAGTTTCATTCTTGACTCGTTTGAGCCTGGAAACAACTTGTTGGTTCATTATTGGCTAGATTGAAGTTGGAAACAACTTGTAGCTTCATTCCAGACTCGTTTGAAGTTGAAAACAACTTGTAGCTTCATTTTCGGTTGTTTAAAATTAGAATCAACTTTTAGTTTCATTCTTGACTCGTTTCAGCCTGTAAACAACTTGTTGCTTTATTATTGGCTAGATCGAAGTTGGAAACAACTTGTTGCTTCATTCTAGACTCGTTTGAAGTTGAAAACAATTTGTAGTTTCATTCTTGACTCGTTTGAGCCCGGAAACAACTTGTTGCATCATTATTGGATGGATTGAAGTTGGAAACGACTTGTAGCTTCATTCCAGACTCGTTTGAAGTTGAACAGAACTTGTAGCTTCATTTTCGGTTGTTTAAAATTAGAATCAACTTGCAGTTTCTTTCTTGACTCGTTTGAGCCTGTAAACAACTTGTTGCTTCGTTATTGGCTAGATTGAAGTTGGATACAACTTGTAGCTCCATTCTAGACTCGTTTGAAGCTGAAAACAATTTGTAGCTTCATTTTCGGTTGTTTAAAATTAGAATTAACTTGTAGTTTCATTCTTGACTCGTTTGAGCCTGTAAACAACTTGTTGCTTCATTAGTGGTTAGATTGAAGTTGGAAACAACTTGTAGTTTTATTCTAGACTCGTTTGAAGTGGAAAACATTTTGTAGCTTCATTTTCAGTTGTTTAAAATTAGAATCAACTTGTAGTTTCATTCTTGAATCGTTTGAGCCCGGAAACAACTTGTTGCTTCATTATTGCCTGGATTGAAGTTGGAAACAACATGTAGCTTCATTCCAGACTCGTTTGAAGTTGAAAACAACTTGTAGCTTCATTTTCAGTTGTTTAAAATTAGAATCAACTTGTAGTTTCATTCTTGAATCGTTTGAGCCCAGAAACAACTTGTTGCTTCATTATTGGCTAGATCGAAGTTGGAAACAACTTGTAGCTTCATTCTAGACTCGTTTGAAGTTGAAAACAATTTGTAGTTTCATTCTTGACTCGTTTGAGCCCGGAAACAACTTTTTGTTTCATTATTGGCTGGATTGAAGTTGGAAACGACTTGTAGCTTCATTCCAGACTCGTTTGAAGTTGAACACAACTTGTAGCTTCATTTTCGGTTGTTTAAAATTAGAATCAACTTGTAGTTTCATTCTTGACTCGTTTGAGCCCGGAAACAACTTGTTGCTTCATTATTGGCTGGATTGAAGTTGGAAACAACATGTAGCATCATTCCAGAGTCGTTTGAAGTTGAAAACAACTTGTAGCTTCATTTTCGGTTGTTTATAATTAGAATCAACTTGTAGTTTCATTCTTGACTCGTTTGAGCCTGTAAACAACTTGTTGTTTCATTATTGGCTAGATTGAAGTTGGATACAACTTGTAGCTCCATTCTAGACTCGTTTGAAGCTGAAAACAATTTGTAGCTCCATTTTCAGTTGTTTAAAATTAGAATCAACTTGTAGTTTCATTCTTGACTCGTTTGAGCCTGGAAACAACTTGTTGCTTCATTATTGGCTAGATTGAAGTTGGAAACAACTTGTAGCATCATTCCAGACTCGTTTGAAGTTGAAAACAACTTGTAGCTTCATTTTCGGTTGTTTAAAATTAGAATCAACTTTTAGTTTCATTCTTGACTCGTTTCAGCCTGTAAACAACTTGTTGCTTTATTATTGGCTAGATCGAAGTTGGAAACAACTTGTTGCTTCATTCTAGACTCGTTTGAAGTTGAAAACAATTTGTAGTTTCATTCTTGACTCGTTTGAGCCCGGAAACAACTTGTTGCATCATTATTGGATGGATTGAAGTTGGAAACGACTTGTAGCTTCATTCCAGACTCGTTTGAAGTTGAACAGAACTTGTAGCTTCATTTTCGGTTGTTTAAAATTAGAATCAACTTGCGGTTTCTTTCTTGACTCGTTTGAGCCTGTAAACAACTTGTTGCTTCGTTATTGGCTAGATTGAAGTTGGATACAACTTGTAGCTCCATTCTAGACTCGTTTGAAGCTGAAAACAATTTGTAGCTTCATTTTCGGTTGTTTAAAATTAGAATTAACTGTAGTTTCATTCTTGACTCGTTTGAGCCTGTAAACAACTTGTTGCTTCATTAGTGGTTAGATTGAAGTTGGAAACAACTTGTAGTTTTATTCTAGACTCGTTTGAAGTGGAAAACATTTTGTAGCTTCATTTTCAGTTGTTTAAAATTAGAATCAACTTGTAGTTTCATTCTTGAATCGTTTGAGCCCGGAAACAACTTGTTGCTTCATTATTGCCTGGATTGAAGTTGGAAACAACATGTAGCTTCATTCCAGACTCGTTTGAAGTTGAAAACAACTTGTAGCTTCATTTTCGGTTGTTTAAAATTAGAATCAACTTTTAGTTTCATTCTTGACTCGTTTCAGCCTGTAAACAACTTGTTGCTTCATTATTGGCTAGATCGAAGTTGGAAACAACTTGTAGCTTCATTCTAGACTCGTTTGAAGTTGAAAACAATTTGTAGTTTCATTCTTGACTCGTTTGAGCCCGGAAACAACTTGTTGCTTCATTACTGGCTGGATTGAAGTTGGAAACGACATGTAGCTTCATTACAGACTCGTTTGAAGTTGAAAACAACTTGTAGCTTCATTTTCGGTTGTTTAAAATTAGAATCAACTTGTAGTTTCATTCTTGACTCGTTTGAGCCTGTAAACAACTTGTTGCTTCATTACTGGCTGGATTGAAGTTGGAAACAACTTGTAGCTTCATTCCGGACTCGTTTGAAGTTGAACACAACTTGTAGGTTCATTTTCGGTTGTTTAAAATTAGAATCAACTTGTAGTTTCATTCTTGACTCGTTTGAGCCTGTAAACAACTTGTTGCTTCATTATTGGTTAGATTGAAGTCGGAAACAACTTGTAGTTTCATTCTAGACTCGTTTGAAGTGGAAAACAATTTGTAGCTTCATTTTCAGTTGTTTAAAATTAGAATCAACTTGTAGTTTCATTCTTGAATCGTTTGAGCCCGGAAACAACTTGTTGCTTCATTATTGGCTCGATTGAAGTTGGAAACAACATGTAGCTTCATTCCAGACTCGTTTGAAGTTGAAAACAACTTGTAGATTCATTTTCGGTTGTTTAAAATTAGAATCAACTTTTAGTTTCATTCTTGACTCGTTTCAGCCTGTAAACAACTTGTTGCTTTATTACTGGCTGGATTGAAGTTGGAAACAACTTGTAGCTTCATTCCAGACCCGTTTCAAGTTGAAAACAACTTGTAGCTTCATTTTCGGTTGTTTAAAATTAGAATCAACTTTTAGTTTCATTCTTGACTCGTATCAGCCTGTAAACAACTTGTTGCTTCATTATTGGTTGGATTGAAGTTGGAAACAACTTGTAGTTTCATTCTAGACTCGTTTGAAGTGGAAAACAATTTGTAGCTTCATTTTCAGTTGTTTAAAATTAGAATCAACTTGTAGTTTCATTCTTGAATCGTTTGAGCCCAGAAACAACTTGTTGCTTCATTATTGGCTAGATCGAAGTTGGAAACAACTTGTAGCTTCATTCTAGACTCGTTTGAAGTTGAAAACAAATTGTAGTTTCATTCTTGACTCGTTTGAGCCCGGAAACAACTTTTTGTTTCATTATTGGCTGGATTGAAGTTGGAAACGACTTGTAGCTTCATTCCAGACTCGTTTGAAGTTGAACACAACTTGTAGCTTCATTTTCGGTTGTTTAAAATTAGAATCAACTTGTAGTTTCATTCTTGACTCGTTTGAGCCCGGAAACAACTTGTTGCTTCATTACTGGCTGGATTGAAGTTGGAAACAACATGTAGCTTCATTACAGACTCGTTTGAAGTTGAAAACAACTTGTAGCTTCATTTTCAGTTGTTTAAAATTAGAATCAACTTGTAGTTTCATTCTTGACTCGTTTGAGCCTGTAAACAACTTGTTGCTTCATTACTAGCTGGATTGAAGTTGGAAACAACTTGTAGCTTCATTCCGGACTCGTTTGAAGTTGAACACAACTTGTAGCTTCATTTTCGGTTGTTTAAAATTAGAATCAACTTGTAGTTTCATTCTTGACTCGTTTGAGCCTGTAAACAACTTGTTGCTTCATTATTGGTTAGATTGAAGTCGGAAACAACTTGTAGTTTCATTCTAGACTCGTTTGAAGTGGAAAACAATTTGTAGCTTCATTTTCAGTTGTTTAAAATTAGAATCAACTTGTAGTTTCATTCTTGAATCGTTTGAGCCCGGAAACAACTTGTTGCTTCATTATTGGCTGGATTGAAGTTGGAAACAACATGTAGCTTCATTCCAGACTCGTTTGAAGTTGAAAACAACTTGTAGATTCATTTTCAGTTGTTTAAAATTAGAATCAACTTTTAGTTTCATTCTTGACTCTTTTGAGCCTGTAAACAACTTGTTGCTTTATTACTGGCTGGATTGAAGTTGGAAACAACTTGTAGCTTCATTCCAGACTCGTTTCAAGTTGAAAACAACTTGTAGCTTCATTTTCGGTTGTTTAAAATTAGAATCAACTTTTAGTTTCATTCTTGACTCGTATCAGCCTGTAAACAACTTGTTGCTTCATTATTGGTTGGATTGAAGTTGGAAACAACTTGTAGTTTCATTCTAGACTCGTTTGAAGTGGAAAACAATTTGTAGCTTCATTTTCAGTTGTTTAAAATTAGAATCAACTTGTAGTTTCATTCTTGAATCGTTTGAGCCCGGAAACAACTTGTTGCTTCATTATTGGCTGGATTGAAGTTGGAAACAACATGTAGCTTCATTCCAGACTCGTTTGAAGTTGAAAACAACTTGTAGCTTCATTTTCAGTTGTTTAAAATTAGAATCAACTTGTAGTTTCATTCTTGAATCGTTTGAGCCCAGAAACAACTTGTTGCTTCATTATTGGCTAGATCGAAGTTGGAAACAACTTGTAGCTTCATTCTAGACTCGTTTGAAGTTGAAAACAATTTGTAGTTTCATTCTTGACTCGTTTGAGCCCGGAAACAACTTTTTGTTTCATTATTGGCTGGATTGAAGTTGGAAACGACTTGTAGCTTCATTCCAGACTCGTTTGAAGTTGAACACAACTTGTAGCTTCATTTTCGGTTGTTTAAAATTAGAATCAACTTGTAGTTTCATTCTTGACTCGTTTGAGCCCGGAAACAACTTGTTGCTTCATTACTGGCTGGATTGAAGTTGGAAACAACATGTAGCTTCATTACAGACTCGTTTGAAGTTGAAAACAACTTGTAGCTTCATTTTCAGTTGTTTAAAATTAGAATCAACTTGTAGTTTCATTCTTGACTCGTTTGAGCCTGTAAACAACTTGTTGCTTCATTACTAGATGGATTGAAGTTGGAAACAACTTGTAGCTTCATTCCGGACTCGTTTGAAGTTGAACACAACTTGTAGCTTCATTTTCGGTTGTTTAAAATTAGAATCAACTTGTAGTTTCATTCTTGACTCGTTTGAGCCTGTAAACAACTTGTTGCTTCATTATTGGTTAGATTGAAGTCGGAAACAACTTGTAGTTTCATTTTAGACTCGTTTGAAGTGGAAAACAATTTGTAGCTTCATTTTCAGTTGTTTAAAATTAGAATCAACTTGTAGTTTCATTCTTGAATCGTTTGAGCCCGGAAACAACTTGTTGCTTCATTATTGGCTGGATTGAAGTTGGAAACAACATGTAGCTTCATTCCAGACTCGTTTGAAGTTGAAAACAACTTGTAGATTCATTTTCAGTTGTTTAAAATTAGAATCAACTTTTAGTTTCATTCTTGACTCTTTTGAGCCTGTAAACAACTTGTTGCTTTATTACTGGCTGGATTGAAGTTGGAAACAACTTGTAGCTTCATTCCAGACTCGTTTCAAGTTGAAAACAACTTGTAGCTTCATTTTCGGTTGTTTAAAATTAGAATCAACTTTTAGTTTCATTCTTGACTCTTTTGAGCCTGTAAACAACTTGTTGCTTTATTACTGGCTGGATTGAAGTTGGAAACAACTTGTAGCTTCATTCCAGACTCGTTTCAAGTTGAAAACAACTTGTAGCTTCATTTTCGGTTGTTTAAAATTAGAATCAACTTTTAGTTTCATTCTTGACTCGTATCAGCCTGTAAACAACTTGTTGCTTCATTATTGGTTGGATTGAAGTTGGAAACAACTTGTAGTTTCATTCTAGACTCGTTTGAAGTGGAAAACAATTTGTAGCTTCATTTTCAGTTGTTTTAAATTAGAATCAACTTGTAGTTTCATTCTTGAATCGTTTGAGCCCGGAAACAACTTGTTGCTTCATTATTGGCTGGATTGAAGTTGGAAACAACATGTAGCTTCATTCCAGACTCGTTTGAAGTTGAAAACAACTTGTAGCTTCATTTTCAGTTGTTTAAAATTAGAATCAACTTGTAGTTTCATTCTTGAATCGTTTGAGCCCAGAAACAACTTGTTGCTTCATTATTGGCTAGATCGAAGTTGGAAACAACTTGTAGTTTCATTCTAGACTCGTTTGAAAATGAAAACAATTTGTAGTTTCATTCTTGACTCGTTTGAGCCCGGAAACAACTTTTTGTTTCATTATTGGCTGGATTGAAGTTGGAAACGACTTGTAGCTTCATTCCAGACTCGTTTGAAGTTGAACACAACTTGTAGCTTCATTTTCGGTTGTTTAAAATTAGAATCAACTTGTAGTTTCATTCTTGACTCGTTTGAGCCCGGAAACAACTTGTTGCTTCATTACTGGCTGGATTGAAGTTGGAAACAACATGTAGCTTCATTACAGACTCGTTTGAAGTTGAAAACAACTTGTAGCTTCATTTTCAGTTGTTTAAAATTAGAATCAACTTGTAGTTTCATTCTTGACTCGTTTGAGCCTGTAAACAACTTGTTGCTTCATTACTAGCTGGATTGAAGTTGGAAACAACTTGTAGCTTCATTCCGGACTCGTTTGAAGTTGAACACAACTTGTAGCTTCATTTTCGGTTGTTTAAAATTAGAATCAACTTGTAGTTTCATTCTTGACTCGTTTGAGCCTGTAAACAACTTGTTGCTTCATTATTGGTTAGATTGAAGTCGGAAACAACTTGTAGTTTCATTCTAGACTCGTTTGAAGTGGAAAACAATTTGTAGCTTCATTTTCAGTTGTTTAAAATTAGAATCAACTTGTAGTTTCATTCTTGAATCGTTTGAGCCCGGAAACAACTTGTTGCTTCATTATTGGCTGGATTGAAGTTGGAAACAACATGTAGCTTCATTCCAGACTCGTTTGAAGTTGAAAACAACTTGTAGATTCATTTTCAGTTGTTTAAAATTAGAATCAACTTTTAGTTTCATTCTTGACTCTTTTGAGCCTGTAAACAACTTGTTGCTTTATTACTGGCTGGATTGAAGTTGGAAACAACTTGTAGCTTCATTCCAGACTCGTTTCAAGTTGAAAACAACTTGTAGCTTCATTTTCGGTTGTTTAAAATTAGAATCAACTTTTAGTTTCATTCTTGACTCGTATCAGCCTGTAAACAACTTGTTGCTTCATTATTGGTTGGATTGAAGTTGGAAACAACTTGTAGTTTCATTCTAGACTCGTTTGAAGTGGAAAACAATTTGTAGCTTCATTTTCAGTTGTTTAAAATTAGAATCAACTTGTAGTTTCATTCTTGAATCGTTTGAGCCCGGAAACAACTTGTTGCTTCATTATTGGCTGGATTGAAGTTGGAAACAACATGTAGCTTCATTCCAGACTCGTTTGAAGTTGAAAACAACTTGTAGCTTCATTTTCAGTTGTTTAAAATTAGAATCAACTTGTAGTTTCATTCTTGAATCGTTTGAGCCCAGAAACAACTTGTTGCTTCATTATTGGCTAGATCGAAGTTGGAAACAACTTGTAGCTTCATTCTAGACTCGTTTGAAGTTGAAAACAATTTGTAGTTTCATTCTTGACTCGTTTGAGCCCGGAAACAACTTTTTGTTTCATTATTGGCTGGATTGAAGTTGGAAACGACTTGTAGCTTCATTCCAGACTCGTTCGAAGTTGAACACAACTTGTAGCTTCATTTTCGGTTGTTTAAAATTAGAATCAACTTGTAGTTTCATTCTTGACTCGTTTGAGCCCGGAAACAACTTGTTGCTTCATTACTGGCTGGATTGAAGTTGGAAACAACATGTAGCTTCATTACAGACTCGTTTGAAGTTGAAAACAACTTGTAGCTTCATTTTCAGTTGTTTAAAATTAGAATCAACTTGTAGTTTCATTCTTGACTCGTTTGAGCCTGTAAACAACTTGTTGCTTCATTACTAGCTGGATTGAAGTTGGAAACAACTTGTAGCTTCATTCCGGACTCGTTTGAAGTTGAACACGACTTGTAGCTTCATTTTCGGTTGTTTAAAATTAGAATCAACTTGTAGTTTCATTCTTGACTCGTTTGAGCCTGTAAACAACTTGTTGCTTCATTATTGGTTAGATTGAAGTCGGAAACAACTTGTAGTTTCATTTTAGACTCGTTTGAAGTGGAAAACAATTTGTAGCTTCATTTTCAGTTGTTTAAAATTAGAATCAACTTGTAGTTTCATTCTTGAATCGTTTGAGCCCGGAAACAACTTGTTGCTTCATTATTGGCTGGATTGAAGTTGGAAACAACATGTAGCTTCATTCCAGACTCGTTTGAAGTTGAAAACAACTTGTAGATTCATTTTCAGTTGTTTAAAATTAGAATCAACTTTTAGTTTCATTCTTGACTCTTTTGAGCCTGTAAACAACTTGTTGCTTTATTACTGGCTGGATTGAAGTTGGAAACAACTTGTAGCTTCATTCCAGACTCGTTTCAAGTTGAAAACAACTTGTAGCTTCATTTTCGGTTGTTTAAAATTAGAATCAACTTTTAGTTTCATTCTTGACTCTTTTGAGCCTGTAAACAACTTGTTGCTTTATTACTGGCTGGATTGAAGTTGGAAACAACTTGTAGCTTCATTCCAGACTCGTTTCAAGTTGAAAACAACTTGTAGCTTCATTTTCGGTTGTTTAAAATTAGAATCAACTTTTAGTTTCATTCTTGACTCGTATCAGCCTGTAAACAACTTGTTGCTTCATTATTGGTTGGATTGAAGTTGGAAACAACTTGTAGTTTCATTCTAGACTCGTTTGAAGTGGAAAACAATTTGTAGCTTCATTTTCAGTTGTTTTAAATTAGAATCAACTTGTAGTTTCATTCTTGAATCGTTTGAGCCCGGAAACAACTTGTTGCTTCATTATTGGCTGGATTGAAGTTGGAAACAACATGTAGCTTCATTCCAGACTCGTTTGAAGTTGAAAACAACTTGTAGCTTCATTTTCAGTTGTTTAAAATTAGAATCAACTTGTAGTTTCATTCTTGAATCGTTTGAGCCCAGAAACAACTTGTTGCTTCATTATTGGCTAGATCGAAGTTGGAAACAACTTGTAGCTTCATTCTAGACTCGTTTGAAGTTGAAAACAATTTGTAGTTTCATTCTTGACTCGTTTGAGCCCGGAAACAACTTTTTGTTTCATTATTGGCTGGATTGAAGTTGGAAACGACTTGTAGCTTCATTCCAGACTCGTTTGAAGTTGAACACAACTTGTAGCTTCATTTTCGGTTGTTTAAAATTAGAATCAACTTGTAGTTTCATTCTTGACTCGTTTGAGCCCGGAAACAACTTGTTGCTTCATTACTGGCTGGATTGAAGTTGGAAACAACATGTAGCTTCATTACAGACTCGTTTGAAGTTGAAAACAACTTGTAGCTTCATTTTCAGTTGTTTAAAATTAGAATCAACTTGTAGTTTCATTCTTGACTCGTTTGAGCCTGTAAACAACTTGTTGCTTCATTACTAGCTGGATTGAAGTTGGAAACAACTTGTAGCTTCATTCCGGACTCGTTTGAAGTTGAACACAACTTGTAGCTTCATTTTCGGTTGTTTAAAATTAGAATCAACTTGTAGTTTCATTCTTGACTCGTTTGAGCCTGTAAACAACTTGTTGCTTCATTATTGGTTAGATTGAAGTCGGAAACAACTTGTAGTTTCATTCTAGACTCGTTTGAAGTGGAAAACAATTTGTAGCTTCATTTTCAGTTGTTTAAAATTAGAATCAACTTGTAGTTTCATTCTTGAATCGTTTGAGCCCGGAAACAACTTGTTGCTTCATTATTGGCTGGATTGAAGTTGGAAACAACATGTAGCTTCATTCCAGACTCGTTTGAAGTTGAAAACAACTTGTAGATTCATTTTCAGTTGTTTAAAATTAGAATCAACTTTTAGTTTCATTCTTGACTCTTTTGAGCCTGTAAACAACTTGTTGCTTTATTACTGGCTGGATTGAAGTTGGAAACAACTTGTAGCTTCATTCCAGACTCGTTTCAAGTTGAAAACAACTTGTAGCTTCATTTTCGGTTGTTTAAAATTAGAATCAACTTTTAGTTTCATTCTTGACTCGTATCAGCCTGTAAACAACTTGTTGCTTCATTATTGGTTGGATTGAAGTTGGAAACAACTTGTAGTTTCATTCTAGACTCGTTTGAAGTGGAAAACAATTTGTAGCTTCATTTTCAGTTGTTTAAAATTAGAATCAACTTGTAGTTTCATTCTTGAATCGTTTGAGCCCGGAAACAACTTGTTGCTTCATTATTGGCTGGATTGAAGTTGGAAACAACATGTAGCTTCATTCCAGACTCGTTTGAAGTTGAAAACAACTTGTAGCTTCATTTTCAGTTGTTTAAAATTAGAATCAACTTGTAGTTTCATTCTTGAATCGTTTGAGCCCAGAAACAACTTGTTGCTTCATTATTGGCTAGATCGAAGTTGGAAACAACTTGTAGCTTCATTCTAGACTCGTTTGAAGTTGAAAACAATTTGTAGTTTCATTCTTGACTCGTTTGAGCCCGGAAACAACTTTTTGTTTCATTATTGGCTGGATTGAAGTTGGAAACGACTTGTAGCTTCATTCCAGACTCGTTCGAAGTTGAACACAACTTGTAGCTTCATTTTCGGTTGTTTAAAATTAGAATCAACTTGTAGTTTCATTCTTGACTCGTTTGAGCCCGGAAACAACTTGTTGCTTCATTACTGGCTGGATTGAAGTTGGAAACAACATGTAGCTTCATTACAGACTCGTTTGAAGTTGAAAACAACTTGTAGCTTCATTTTCAGTTGTTTAAAATTAGAATCAACTTGTAGTTTCATTCTTGACTCGTTTGAGCCTGTAAACAACTTGTTGCTTCATTACTAGCTGGATTGAAGTTGGAAACAACTTGTAGCTTCATTCCGGACTCGTTTGAAGTTGAACACTGTTGGGAGTCACAGTGAAAATCACAGCAACAATGTATAGAGCAGTTATATTATATAAACAAGAGTAGGCCAACGAAACCACAACAATATAGCATGCACGAAGATCGTATATACAATAATCAGTGACTGATAAATTACAAGAAAAGAAGAGAAAGGCGCACCTTACACCGTCGCTAGAATTAGTATACAGAACAGCTGAGTCGCCTAGCCCTTCGATGAAGACTAGACTGTTCTTGAAGTGATTATTGCCCCACTACGCTGTGATGGGTAGTCGCAATATCGCTCCCAGGATAAAACAGCACAGACCGAACCGCTCACAGACACGAGTACGATCAACAGCGATCAACACCTCAGTTCGCCCGAGAACAGTATGTATATGTGTATATATCGGAGTAGATGGTGAGAGTGTAAGAGAGAAGAATGAGAATGGTGTTTGTGTTTTTCCCCGTGCCACAACTCAAGTGTCGAGGCTCACTATTTATAGTGAGGCCAAGGCACCAACACACCGTCCAGATTCATCTGTCCAGGTTCAATGAATCTGTATCTGTCAGACATTCTGACCAGATTCATTTGTCCAGGTTCAATGAATCTGTATCTGTCAAACATTCTGACCAGATTCATTTGTCCAGGTTCAATGAATCTGTATCTGTTGGAGATACTGACCAGATTCATTTGTCCAGATTCAATGAATCACATTCTCATTTCAAGCTCTTTCAAGCCACTGTATTCAACTCTATTTCTCAATGGATTTCACTAAGAAAATGTCCCGGAAATTACATCAAGAACATATTAAAAAATATGCTTTAAACTTTCCATTTTCTAACAATCCCCCACAAATCCATATAGATATGCATATTAGTCCTCATCATGACTTGTTTTTCAGAGTAGGTACCCTTCCGGGTTTGAACCCTCCTAAGTCCCCTACTTCGATGGCTACCGGATATAGATGGATTGTTTCACCTTGAATCTCTATCCGTTGGGTGTAACCACACTCCATAGACGACGACAGGTCAAAGGCTATGGTGCCGATCTACGGCTTTGAGACATTAATGGTCGTGTCTCGATCCTGTTCGTCGAATGTTTCAAGGAATAACCCTTTCCTCTAATTGCGACCTCACAATTACATTCGCTTAGCTGGGCATCTCCAGAGATGTACTGCAACCATCTCGTCAAATGACTTGACCCCATTCAGAGTTCTAAAAACTCTTGCTATACTTGCAGTGTCAGTACCTTTTAGGTTTGCAGGGGATAGACTCAGATGCATAAGTATCTACATTGTAGTTAAAGGTACTACCGATCCACCCTTACAGCTTGTTTACCACATTGAATACACTTTGAGGGATCTCCTCTCAGATGTATTGGGTTCCCGCTGTAGATGAATCATGATGGGTTATCAGTCCCATCCCCAACCTTGACTTAAGGACAACAGCATGCTCAAGCCCTTTAGTCAGTGGATCAGCTATGTTATCTTGAGTTCCAATGAACTCAATAGCAATAGTCCGATCAGACACCAAACCCCTTATAGACTTAAGTCTAACTTGGATGTGTCTCTTTGTTTTAGCATTATACTTGACACTTCTGATCTTGTCGATAGTTGTACGGCTATCACAATGAACAGAAATTGCCGGTAGCGGACGACTTACTACAGGTAACACAGACATGAGTCCATGTAACCATTCAGCCTCCGTACCCGTGGCATCCAATGCACACAACTCGGCCTCAAACGTAGACCGAGTTACTATAGTCTGTCTAGTCGACTTCCAGGATACTGCTCCACCCGCAAGGGTAAACAGATATCCAGTCACTCCATTGGAACCAGACTTCTTAGCTATCCAACTTGCATCACTATATCCCTCAAGCACACTCGGATATCTCCTGTAGTGCAACCCAAGATATATGGTGCCTTTCAGATATCTAAGTACTCTATCTAGAGCATCCCAATGAGTTCTGTTTGGACAGCTTGTATATCTTGCTAACTTAGACACAGAATATGTTATATCTGGTCTAGTACCATTAGCAAGATATTGCAAACTACCAATAATCTGAGAATATCTTAACTGAGACACAGGTACACCTGAAGCATTCTTGATAAGAGCAACTTTAGGATCATATGGTGTACTAGCAATTCTACAATTTGAATAACCATACTTCTCAAGTATAGATTTCTCTATATAATGAGATTGTGACAAGGTTATTCCCTCAGTTGACTGAGTCAACTTGAGTCCAAGAATCACATTCGCCTCACCCATGTCCTTCATTTCAAAGTGTTTTTTCAAGAAATTCTTTGTCTCGTTAATAATCTCAATATTGGTTCCAAACAGTAGTATATCATCCACATACAAGCACAACACAATATGTTCATTTCCTTTAACCTTATAGTAGACACACTTGTCATTATCATTAACTATAAAATCAAAAGTCAAAACAGTGTCATCAAACTTTTTGTGCCAGTCTCTAGGTGCTTGTTTCAAGCCGTAGATGGATTTGACTAACTTACATACTTTGCTCTCATTGCCAGATGCAACAAATCCCTCAGGCTGATCCATATAAATCTCTTCTTCAAGATCACCATGAAGAAAAGCTGTCTTTACATCCATTTGATGGATGATAAGACCATGTACGGAAGCCAATGCTACAAGCATTCGGATCGTTGTCAATCTTGCAACAGGAGAGTATGTATCAAAGTAGTCAATACCTTCTCTTTGCCTAAAACCTTTAGCAACCAATCTAGCTTTATACTTATCTATTGAGCCATCTGGTTTCATCTTCCTTTTGAAGATCCACCTACATCCTATAGTAGAACACCCAGGAGGGAGGTCAACCAACTCCCATGTTCCGTTAGAAACAATAGAGTCAATTTCACTCTTCACAGCGCCTTTCCAGTGCCTAGATTCCGAAGAATCCATGGCTTGTCGGAAAGTCAAAGGTTCGTCCTCGACATTGTAAGTGATAAAATCACTTCCAAAGTCCTTAACTACCTTTGCACGCTTGCTCCTTCTAGGTTCCTCAACTTCATTAGGAGTAGAGCTACTAGTAGGATCTGCCCCCACATTTGTCATCTTTTCCACATGATCGGGAATAGAACTAGATGTGTGAGTAGGATCAACACTAGAAGAACTTTGAGGTATACCAGTCTTCATAGGGAAGACATCCTCAAAGAATGTTGCATCACGAAACTCAACTATCGTGTTTGCCACTATACCATCTATGTCAGATTTTAATACTAAAAATCTCATAGCTGTAGTGGTTTCGAGATAGCCCAGAAAGATACAATCAACAGTTTTCGGCCCTAGTTTCTTTCTCTTGTGTTCAGGGACAAGTACCTTCGCAAGGCACCCCCACACACGAAGATACTTTAGACTAGTTTTCCTGCCTTTCCATAATTCGTAAGGTGTCTTGTCCATATGTTTCAGAGGGACTCTATTCAGAATATGGCAAGCCGTATTCAGAGCCTCCCCCCACATGTACTTGGGCAACCCCAAATTAATCAACATACTGTTAATCATATCTTTAAAAGTTCTGTTCTTTCGTTCTGCCACCCCATTAGACTCAGGTGTATATGGTGGAGTCACCTCATGAATTATACCATTGCTCTTGCAAAATTCATTAAAGGTGTTTCCCGTATATTCACCACCTCTATCAGATCTCAAACGTTTAAGTACTTTACCAGTTTGTGTTTCAACTTCAGTTTTAAATCTAATGAATTTTTCAAGTGCTTCATCTTTATGTTTAAGCAAATAAACATAACAATATCTACTACAATCATCTATAAAGGTAATGAAATATCTACAGTGTTCCTTAGTCAACACACCACCAAATTCACATATGTCCGAGTGCACTAAATCTAACAAGTTAGAATCCCTAACCACACTATGAAAAGGTTTCCTTGTTAGTTTAGCTGTCACACATACTTGACATTTAGTTTTCTTATCAATGGCATGCTTTGGAATCAACTCTAAGTTCATCATATTCTTTAGAGCACCAAAATTTAAATGACCAAGCCTAGAGTGCCACAGATCGGATGATTCAATATTATTAACA
This sequence comes from Daucus carota subsp. sativus, assembly GCF_001625215.2. Lineage (NCBI taxonomy): Eukaryota > Viridiplantae > Streptophyta > Magnoliopsida > Apiales > Apiaceae > Daucus > Daucus carota. The sequence goes on along the minus strand of NC_030387.2, from coordinate 17,635,202 downwards.
GAAGGAGAAGCAATATCATTAATAAAACCGCCTAAAACAGGCTCCACATTTATTAAAAACAAGCCGTCTGACAAGTAGCCCTTGCCAAAAAACACACCAGTCTGAGTAATAACTACTTTATTACACTTTAAAGAAAGTTCAAAGCCATTTTTAACTAAACAACTTCCACTAATAATATTTCTACGAATCTCGGGAACATGATGAACTCTAGTAAGGGATAGAACACGCCCTGAAGCAAACTTCAGGTCCACGTTTCCTATTCCACAAACTTGAGCCGCACTAGCATTCCCCATCGTCACTGTCATCCCATGAGCCTGTTGATAAGATACAAACAGAGTAATATCAGCACAAATGTGCACATTAGCTCCCGTATCAATCAACCACTCATTAGACAGATAAGTGGAAAATAGTTCAGGGTTGTACTTAACATACCCGTCATTGGTTTCAGAAGCAACAGCCTCACCAACAACCATGTTAAGCACAGGCCCATCAGTGGTTCCAAGCACAGTATTTGCTTGTGCTACCACCTCAGCTTTCTTTGCTTTCTTTACAGGACAGTCCTTACTCCAATGACCAACCTGTCCACAAGACCAACATGGTTTGTTGGCCTTTGATTTCTTAGCCTTGCCCTTGTCAGTTTTGGGCTTAGTGTTCACCTTCTTAGCGACAGACTTTCTTTTCTGTCCCACAGTCACTACATTGACCTTCGAGCTACCAGATTCAGTTGGCATCACATGTCCCTGTTTGGACTTGTGCTGCTCCTGCACAGAGATATCCAGCATCAGGCTAGTCCAAGTGATCTCTCCCTTCTGCCTTTTCAGGGAGAGTGCAAACTCTTCCCAAGACTTAGGGAGTTTTTCAATCACAGACATAACCAAAAACTTTTCAGGAAGGTCCATTCCGGACTCCTTCAAAGCATGCACCAACGTCTCAAACTCATGAACCTGCTCAGTCATGGATTTTGTATCCACCAGTTTGAAGTCCAGGAACTTAGCCACAGAATACTTTTCCAACCCTTGCGAGTCAGTATTGTGTGTCTGATCAAGTTCTCCCACAAGGTCTTAGCCAGTGTAGGAGTCAGATGAGTAAACATCGAACAGAGTGTTCGTTAAGGCTGCTAGAATAGCAGCCCTAGCCACCCCATCCTTTTCCTCCCACATAGCATAGGCCTTAAGGGTTTCAGCCTTTTCCTGTACCACAACTGGTTTCTCGTACTGTAACACCGGCCACAGACCCTTAACCGTAAGCCACAGTTTCATCTTTTTCTGCCAGCGAGAAAAAGAAACTCCCCACCGAATTTATCAGGATACCTGATAAATCGATGGGCTGTGGAAAACGATACGTAGTCCAATCGATGATACTAGTACACCAGACCCAGAACCAGCACCACCACCAACAACAGAATCCACAATCTCATTAACCATCTTGCTTACTACACAATATAACAGATAATCACTTCAAGATTGTTGGGAGTCACAGTGAAAATCACAGCACAATGTATAGAGCAGTTATATTATATAAACAAGAGTAGGCCACGACCACATAACCACAACAATATAGCAGGCACGAAGATCGTATATACAATAATCAGTGACTGATAAATTACAAGAAAAGAAGAGAAAGGCGCACCTTACACCGTCGCTAGAATTAGTATACAGAACAGCTGAGTCGCCTAGCCCTTCGATGAAGACTAGACTGTTCTTGAAGTGATTATTGCCCCACTACGCTGTGATGGGTAGTCGCAATATCGCTCCCAGGATAAAACCAGCACAGACCGAACCGCTCACAGACACGAGTACGATCACAGCGATCAACACCTCAGTTCGCCCGAGAACAGTATGTATATGTGTATATATCGGAGTAGATGGTGAGAGTGTAAGAGAGAAGAATGAGAATGGTGTTTGTGTTTTTCCCCGTGCCACAACTCAAGTGTCGAGGCTCACTATTTATAGTGAGGCCAAGGCACCAACACACCGTCCAGATTCATCTGTCCAGGTTCAATGAATCTGTATCTGTCAGACATTCTGACCAGATTCATTTGTCCAGGTTCAATGAATCTGTATCTGTCAAACATTCTGACCAGATTCATTTGTCCAGGTTCAATGAATCTGTATCTGTTGGAGATACTGACCAGATTCATTTGTCCAGATTCAATGAATCACATTCTCATTTCAAGCTCTTTCAAGCCACTGTATTCAACTCTATTTCTCAATGGATTTCACTAAGAAAATGTCCCGGAAATTACATCAAGAACATATTAAAAAATATGCTTTAAACTTTCCATTTTCTAACAAACACGACTTGTAGCTTCATTTTCGGTTGTTTAAAATTAGAATCAACTTGTAGTTTCATTCTTGACTCGTTTGAGCCTGTAAACAACTTGTTGCTTCATTATTGGTTAGATTGAAGTCGGAAACAACTTGTAGTTTCATTTTAGACTCGTTTGAAGTGGAAAACAATTTGTAGCTTCATTTTCAGTTGTTTAAAATTAGAATCAACTTGTAGTTTCATTCTTGAATCGTTTGAGCCCGGAAACAACTTGTTGCTTCATTATTGGCTGGATTGAAGTTGGAAACAACATGTAGCTTCATTCCAGACTCGTTTGAAGTTGAAAACAACTTGTAGATTCATTTTCAGTTGTTTAAAATTAGAATCAACTTTTAGTTTCATTCTTGACTCTTTTGAGCCTGTAAACAACTTGTTGCTTTATTACTGGCTGGATTGAAGTTGGAAACAACTTGTAGCTTCATTCCAGACTCGTTTCAAGTTGAAAACAACTTGTAGCTTCATTTTCGGTTGTTTAAAATTAGAATCAACTTTTAGTTTCATTCTTGACTCGTATCAGCCTGTAAACAACTTGTTGCTTCATTATTGGTTGGATTGAAGTTGGAAACAACTTGTAGTTTCATTCTAGACTCGTTTGAAGTGGAAAACAATTTGTAGCTTCATTTTCAGTTGTTTAAAATTAGAATCAACTTGTAGTTTCATTCTTGAATCGTTTGAGCCCGGAAACAACTTGTTGCTTCATTATTGGCTGGATTGAAGTTGGAAACAACATGTAGCTTCATTCCAGACTCGTTTGAAGTTGAAAACAACTTGTAGCTTCATTTTCAGTTGTTTAAAATTAGAATCAACTTGTAGTTTCATTCTTGAATCGTTTGAGCCCAGAAACAACTTGTTGCTTCATTATTGGCTAGATCGAAGTTGGAAACAACTTGTAGCTTCATTCTAGACTCGTTTGAAGTTGAAAACAATTTGTAGTTTCATTCTTGACTCGTTTGAGCCCGGAAACAACTTTTTGTTTCATTATTGGCTGGATTGAAGTTGGAAACGACTTGTAGCTTCATTCCAGACTCGTTCGAAGTTGAACACAACTTGTAGCTTCATTTTCGGTTGTTTAAAATTAGAATCAACTTGTAGTTTCATTCTTGACTCGTTTGAGCCCGGAAACAACTTGTTGCTTCATTACTGGCTGGATTGAAGTTGGAAACAACATGTAGCTTCATTACAGACTCGTTTGAAGTTGAAAACAACTTGTAGCTTCATTTTCAGTTGTTTAAAATTAGAATCAACTTGTAGTTTCATTCTTGACTCGTTTGAGCCTGTAAACAACTTGTTGCTTCATTACTAGCTGGATTGAAGTTGGAAACAACTTGTAGCTTCATTCCGGACTCGTTTGAAGTTGAACACGACTTGTAGCTTCATTTTCGGTTGTTTAAAATTAGAATCAACTTGTAGTTTCATTCTTGACTCGTTTGAGCCTGTAAACAACTTGTTGCTTCATTATTGGTTAGATTGAAGTCGGAAACAACTTGTAGTTTCATTTTAGACTCGTTTGAAGTGGAAAACAATTTGTAGCTTCATTTTCAGTTGTTTAAAATTAGAATCAACTTGTAGTTTCATTCTTGAATCGTTTGAGCCCGGAAACAACTTGTTGCTTCATTATTGGCTGGATTGAAGTTGGAAACAACATGTAGCTTCATTCCAGACTCGTTTGAAGTTGAAAACAACTTGTAGATTCATTTTCAGTTGTTTAAAATTAGAATCAACTTTTAGTTTCATTCTTGACTCTTTTGAGCCTGTAAACAACTTGTTGCTTTATTACTGGCTGGATTGAAGTTGGAAACAACTTGTAGCTTCATTCCAGACTCGTTTCAAGTTGAAAACAACTTGTAGCTTCATTTTCGGTTGTTTAAAATTAGAATCAACTTTTAGTTTCATTCTTGACTCTTTTGAGCCTGTAAACAACTTGTTGCTTTATTACTGGCTGGATTGAAGTTGGAAACAACTTGTAGCTTCATTCCAGACTCGTTTCAAGTTGAAAACAACTTGTAGCTTCATTTTCGGTTGTTTAAAATTAGAATCAACTTTTAGTTTCATTCTTGACTCGTATCAGCCTGTAAACAACTTGTTGCTTCATTATTGGTTGGATTGAAGTTGGAAACAACTTGTAGTTTCATTCTAGACTCGTTTGAAGTGGAAAACAATTTGTAGCTTCATTTTCAGTTGTTTTAAATTAGAATCAACTTGTAGTTTCATTCTTGAATCGTTTGAGCCCGGAAACAACTTGTTGCTTCATTATTGGCTGGATTGAAGTTGGAAACAACATGTAGCTTCATTCCAGACTCGTTTGAAGTTGAAAACAACTTGTAGCTTCATTTTCAGTTGTTTAAAATTAGAATCAACTTGTAGTTTCATTCTTGAATCGTTTGAGCCCAGAAACAACTTGTTGCTTCATTATTGGCTAGATCGAAGTTGGAAACAACTTGTAGCTTCATTCTAGACTCGTTTGAAGTTGAAAACAATTTGTAGTTTCATTCTTGACTCGTTTGAGCCCGGAAACAACTTTTTGTTTCATTATTGGCTGGATTGAAGTTGGAAACGACTTGTAGCTTCATTCCAGACTCGTTTGAAGTTGAACACAACTTGTAGCTTCATTTTCGGTTGTTTAAAATTAGAATCAACTTGTAGTTTCATTCTTGACTCGTTTGAGCCCGGAAACAACTTGTTGCTTCATTACTGGCTGGATTGAAGTTGGAAACAACATGTAGCTTCATTACAGACTCGTTTGAAGTTGAAAACAACTTGTAGCTTCATTTTCAGTTGTTTAAAATTAGAATCAACTTGTAGTTTCATTCTTGACTCGTTTGAGCCTGTAAACAACTTGTTGCTTCATTACTAGCTGGATTGAAGTTGGAAACAACTTGTAGCTTCATTCCGGACTCGTTTGAAGTTGAACACGACTTGTAGCTTCATTTTCGGTTGTTTAAAATTAGAATCAACTTGTAGTTTCATTCTTGACTCGTTTGAGCCTGTAAACAACTTGTTGCTTCATTATTGGTTAGATTGAAGTCGGAAACAACTTGTAGTTTCATTCTAGACTCGTTTGAAGTGGAAAACAATTTGTAGCTTCATTTTCAGTTGTTTAAAATTAGAATCAACTTGTAGTTTCATTCTTGAATCGTTTGAGCCCGGAAACAACTTGTTGCTTCATTATTGGCTTGATTGAAGTTGGAAACAACATGTAGCTTCATTCCAGACTCGTTTGAAGTTGAAAACAACTTGTAGATTCATTTTCAGTTGTTTAAAATTAGAATCAACTTTTAGTTTCATTCTTGACTCTTTTGAGCCTGTAAACAACTTGTTGCTTTATTACTGGCTGGATTGAAGTTGGAAACAACTTGTAGCTTCATTCCAGACTCGTTTCAAGTTGAAAACAACTTGTAGCTTCATTTTCGGTTGTTTAAAATTAGAATCAACTTTTAGTTTCATTCTTGACTCGTATCACCCTGTAAACAACTTGTTGCTTCATTATTGGTTGGATTGAAGTTGGAAACAACTTGTAGTTTCATTCTAGACTCGTTTGAAGTGGAAAACAATTTGTAGCTTCATTTTCAGTTGTTTAAAATTAGAATCAACTTGTAGTTTCATTCTTGAATCGTTTGAGCCCAGAAACAACTTGTTGCTTCATTATTGGCTGGATTGAAGTTGGAAACAACATGTAGCTTCATTCCAGACTCGTTTGAAGTTGAAAACAACTTGTAGCTTCATTTTCAGTTGTTTAAAATTAGAATCAACTTGTAGTTTCATTCTTGAATCGTTTGAGCCCAGAAACAACTTGTTGCTTCATTATTGGCTAGATCGAAGTTGGAAACAACTTGTAGCTTCATTCTAGACTCGTTTGAAGTTGAAAACAATTTGTAGTTTCATTCTTGACTCGTTTGAGCCCGGAAACAACTTTTTGTTTCATTATTGGCTGGATTGAAGTTGGAAACGACTTGTAGCTTCATTCCAGACTCGTTTGAAGTTGAACACAACTTGTAGCTTCATTTTCGGTTGTTTAAAATTAGAATCAACTTGTAGTTTCATTCTTGACTCGTTTGAGCCCGGAAACAACTTGTTGCTTCATTACTGGCTGGATTGAAGTTGGAAACAACATGTAGCTTCATTACAGACTCGTTTGAAGTTGAAAACAACTTGTAGCTTCATTTTCAGTTGTTTAAAATTAGAATCAACTTGTAGTTTCATTCTTGACTCGTTTGAGCCTGTAAACAACTTGTTGCTTCATTACTAGCTGGATTGAAGTTGGAAACAACTTGTAGCTTCATTCCGGACTCGTTTGAAGTTGAACACAACTTGTAGCTTCATTTTCGGTTGTTTAAAATTAGAATCAACTTGTAGTTTCATTCTTGACTCGTTTGAGCCTGTAAACAACTTGTTGCTTCATTATTGGTTAGATTGAAGTCGGAAACAACTTGTAGTTTCATTCTAGACTCGTTTGAAGTGGAAAACAATTTGTAGCTTCATTTTCAGTTGTTTAAAATTAGAATCAACTTGTAGTTTCATTCTTGAATCGTTTGAGCCCGGAAACAACTTGTTGCTTCATTATTGGCTTGATTGAAGTTGGAAACAACATGTAGCTTCATTCCAGACTCGTTTGAAGTTGAAAACAACTTGTAGATTCATTTTCAGTTGTTTAAAATTAGAATCAACTTTTAGTTTCATTCTTGACTCTTTTGAGCCTGTAAACAACTTGTTGCTTTGTTACTGGCTGGATTGAAGTTGGAAACAACTTGTAGCTTCATTCCAGACTCGTTTCAAGTTGAAAACAACTTATAGCTTCATTTTCGGTTGTTTAAAATTAGAATCAACTTTTAGTTTCATTCTTGACTCGTATCACCCTGTAAACAACTTGTTGCTTCATTATTGGTTGGATTGAAGTTGGAAACAACTTGTAGTTTCATTCTAGACTCGTTTGAAGTGGAAAACAATTTGTAGCTTCATTTTCAGTTGTTTAAAATTAGAATCAACTTGTAGTTTCATTCTTGAATCGTTTGAGCCCAGAAACAACTTGTTGCTTCATTATTGGCTGGATTGAAGTTGGAAACAACATGTAGCTTCATTCCAGACTCGTTTGAAGTTGAAAACAACTTGTAGCTTCATTTTCAGTTGTTTAAAATTAGAATCAACTTGTAGTTTCATTCTTGAATCGTTTGAGCCCAGAAACAACTTGTTGCTTCATTATTGGCTAGATCGAAGTTGGAAACAACTTGTAGCTTCATTCTAGACTCGTTTGAAGTTGAAAACAATTTGTAGTTTCATTCTTGACTCGTTTGAGCCCGGAAACAACTTTTTGTTTCATTATTGGCTGGATTGAAGTTGGAAACGACTTGTAGCTTCATTCCAGACTCGTTTGAAGTTGAACACAATTTGTAGCTTCATTTTCGGTTGTTTAAATTTAGAATCAACTTGTAGTTTCATTCTTGACTCGTTTGAGCCCGGAAACAACTTGTTGCTTCATTATTGGCTGGATTGAAGTTGGAAACAACATGTAGCATCATTCCAGAGTCGTTTGAAGTTGAAAACAACTTGTAGCTTCATTTTCGGTTGTTTATAATTAGAATCAACTTGTAGTTTCATTCTTGACTCGTTTGAGCCTGTAAACAACTTGTTGTTTCATTATTGGCTAGATTGAAGTTGGATACAACTTGTAGCTCCATTCTAGACTCGTTTGAAGCTGAAAACAATTTGTAGCTTCATTTTCAGTTGTTTAAAATTAGAATCAACTTGTAGTTTCATTCTTGACTCGTTTGAGCCTGGAAACAACTTGTTGCTTCATTATTGGCTAGATTGAAGTTGGAAACAACTTGTAGCTTCATTATTGGCTAGATCGAAGTTGGAAACAACTTGTAGCTTCATTCTAGACTCGTTTGAAGTTGAAAACAATTTGTAGCTTCATTTTCAGTTGTTTAAAATTAGAATCAACTTGTAGCTTCATTCCAGACTCGTTTGAAGTTGAACACAACTTGTAGCTTCATTTTCGGTTGTTTAAAATTAGAATCAACTTGTAGTTTCATTCTTGACTCGTTTGAGCCCGGAAACAACTTGTTGCTTCATTATTGGCTCGATTGAAGTTGGATACAACTTGGAGCTCCATTCTAGACTCGTTTGAAGCTAAAAACAATTTGTAGCTTCATTTTCCGTTGTATAAAATTAGAATCAATTTGTAGTTTCATTCTTGACTCGTTTGAGCCTGGAAACAACTTGTTGCTTCATTATTGGCTAGATTGAAGTTGGAAACAACTTGTAGCTTCATTCCAGACTCGTTTGAAGTTGAAAACAACTTGTAGCTTCATTTTCGGTTGTTTAAAATTAGAATCAACTTTTAGTTTCATTCTTGACTCGTTTGAGCCCGGAAACAACTTGTTGCATCATTATTGGATGGATTGAAGTTGGAAACGACTTGTAGCTTCATTCCAGACTCGTTTGAAGTTGAACACAACTTGTAGCTTCATTTTCAGTTGTTTAAAATTAGAATCAACTTGCAGTTTCATTCTTGACTCGTTTGAGCCTGTAAACAACTTGTTGCTTCATTATTGGCTAGATTGAAGTTGGATACAACTTGTAGCTCCATTCTAGACTCGTTTGAAGCTGAAAACAATTTGTAGCTTCATTTTCGGTTGTTTAAAATTAGAATCAACTTGTAGTTTCATTCTTGACTCGTTTGAGCCTGTAAACAACATGTTGCTTCATTATTGGTTAGATTGAAGATGGAAACAACTTGTAGCTTCATTCTAGACTCGTTTGAAGTGGAAAACAATTTGTAGGTTCATTTTCGGTTTCATTCTTGACTCGTTTGAGCCTGTAAACAACTTGTTGCTTCATTATTGGTTAGATTGAAGTTGGAAACAACTTGTAGCTTCATTCTAGACTCGTTTGAAGTGGAAAACAATTTGTAGCTTCATTTTCTGTTGTTTAAAATTAGAATCAACTTGTAGTTTCATTTTTGACTCGTTTGAGCCCGGAAACAACTTGTTGCTTCATTATTGGCTGGATTGAAGTTGGAAACAATATGTAGCTTCATTCCAGACTCGTTTGAAGTTGAAAACAACTTGTAGCTTCATTTTCAGTTGTTTAAAATTAGAATCAACTTGTAGTTTCATTCTTGACTCGTTTGAGCCTTTAAACAACTTGTTGCTTCATTACTGGCTGGATTGAAGTTGGAAACAACTTGTAGCTTCATTCCAGACTCGTTTGAAGTTGAACACAACTTGTAGCTTCATTTTCGGTTGTTTAAAATTGGAATCAACTTGTAGTTTCATTCTTGACTCGTTTGAGCCTGTAAACAACTTGTTGCTTCATTATTGGCTAGATTGAAGTTGGAAACAACTTGAAGCTTCATTCTAGACTCGTGGGAAGTGGAAAATAAATTGTAGCTTCATTTTCGGTTGTTTAAAATTAGAATCAACTTGTAGTTTCATTCTTGTCTCGTTTGAGCCCGGAAACAACTTGTTGATTCATTACTGGCTGGATTGAAGTTGGAAACAACATGTAGCTTCATTACAGACTCGTTTGAAGTTGAAAACAACTTGTAGCTTCATTTTCAGTTGTTTAAAATTAGAATCAACTTGCAGTTTCATTCTTGACTCGTTTGAGCCTGTAAACAACTTGTTGCTTCATTATTGGCTGGATTGAAGTTGGATACAACTTGTACCTCCATTCTAGACTCGTTTGAAGCTGAAAACAATTTGTAGCTTCATTTTCGGTTGTTTAAAATTAGAATCAACTTGTAGTTTCATTCTTGACTCGTTTGAGCCTGTAAACAACATGTTGCTTCATTATTGGTTAGATTGAAGTTGGAAACAACTTGTAGCTTCATTCTAGACTCGTTTGAAGTGGAAAACAATTTGTAGCTTCATTTTCGGTTTCATTCTTGACTCGTTTGAGCCTGTAAACAACTTGTTGCTTTATTATTGGTTAGATTGAAGTTGGAAACAACTTGTAGCTTCATTCTAGACTCGTTTGAAGTGGAAAACAATTTGTAGCTTCATTTTCTGTTGTTTAAAATTAGAATCAACTTGTAGTTTCATTTTTGACTCGTTTGAGCCCGGAAACAACTTGTTGCTTCAGTATTGGCTGGATTGAAGTTGGAAACAATATGTAGCTTCATTCCAGACTCGTTTGAAGTTGAAAACAACTTGTAGCCTCATTTTCAGTTGTTTAAAATTAGAATCAACTTGTAGCTTCATTCCAGACTCGTTTGAAGTTGAACACAACTTGTAGCTTCATTTTCGGTTGTTTAAAATTAGAATCAACTTGTAGTTTCATTCTTGACTCGTTTGAGCCCGGAAACAACTTGTTGCTTCATTATTGGCTCGATTGAAGTTGGATACAACTTGGAGCTCCATTCTAGACTCGTTTGAAGCTGAAAACAATTTGTAGCTTCATTTTCCGTTGTATAAAATTAGAATCAACTTGTAGTTTCATTCTTGACTCGTTTGAGCCTGGAAACAACTTGTTGCTTCATTATTGGCTAGATTGAAGTTGGAAACAACTTGTAGCTTCATTCCAGACTCGTTTGAAGTTGAAAACAACTTGTAGCTTCATTTTCGGTTGTTTAAAATTAGAATCAACTTTTAGTTTCATTCTTGACTCGTTTGAGCCCGGAAACAACTTGTTGCATCATTATTGGATGGATTGAAGTTGGAAACGACTTGTAGCTTCATTCCAGACTCGTTTGAAGTTGAACACAACTTGTAGCTTCATTTTCGGTTGTTTAAAATTAGAATCAACTTGCAGTTTCATTCTTGACTCGTTTGAGCCTGTAAACAACTTGTTGCTTCATTATTGGCTAGATTGAAGTTGGATACAACTTTTTTTTTTTTTTTTTTTGCTAAATGAAAGATTTTATAAAAAGAAAGAAAGTTACAAATCAAGGGGCATACCCCGATCAAGCGAGACAAGATACAGGCATCAAGTCTCGAAATAAAGCATGAAGCTATGCATCAGTACAAACGATGATACTAAAAAAAATTAGTCACTAAAAGCCAACTAACTAAAGAGCCAACTAAACATGACAGCTAATATAGCAAGTTACATAAAGTGGGGTCACGCGTTAACTCTCTGCGAAAAGATATGCAAGTGAAAAGTTTTTCCCGCATCATTTTCTTGACTATATGCTCCAGGTGAGACACTCCCATTGAGCCTTTACCATGAATTCGGCTATTTCTTTCCCTCCAAATTAAGTAAATTGCAACTGTGATATATAGGAGACCCATGTGCTGTTGAATAGCGGACAGTTGGTCACTAAAAAAGTCACCAAGCATCCAGCTGTCCCAATTAATCTTTAGATCAAACGGACAACCACGAAGAATAATGTACGAATACGGGCAAATAGTGAAAAGGTGCTCAGCAATTTCATCATAACTACTACAAAGGACACATCTAGGATCAGCCTCCAAATGATAGTAAGCCATCCTATCTTTGGTAAGTAAACGCCCACGACAAGCCAGCCATGATATGAATGAGCAGGAAGGAATATGGAATCTATGCCAAAGGAGAGGGAGCCACGGTTTAGGAGAACCTCTTCTCCGAATGGATTCCCAAACTCTAGAGATTTTTACAGAGCATTCTCCATTCCAGTAGACGACATCCTTTTGACCAATAATGCAACTAGATAACAGATTTCGAAAATGAATCGCCCTATAATCATTTGAAGTCGAGACATGCCACTGCCCATTAAGAATTAAGCTGCCAACCGAAGCATTAACATCTGAGTCCATCATAGTCGGAAAATCCAGACCAAATTTTTCAATAAGTGGGGAGCTTATCAGCCATGGATCATGCCATGCTTTAAAACAAGAGTTTTCATGCACAGAGTAGGATAAAAACCGTAGAGCTAGAGGTCTAGCATTGAAGATGTGCCGAAGATTCCAAGGACATTTGTACGGAATCTTTGACGTCCAGAAAGATTTTTGTTTCAGCAAACAGGAGTGTACCCAAAGAATCCATATCGAAGTTGGATTATAGTGAGCAATACGCCAAGTCTGGAATAAGATTGCAGCACGATTCCAGTCACATAAGTCTCGAACTCCTAAACCTCCCTCATCTTTTTTGTCACAGCAGTCAACGTTGTAATGGCATTTTGTCAATAAATCTCCTCCCCACAGAAACTTTGCCAACACAGATTGAATTTGTTTTAACACACCTTTGGGCAGAAATAGATACATCGACCAATAGCCTTGAATCCCTTGGAGGACAGATTTTATCAATTGCAACCTTCCACTATACCGCAAAACTCTAACAGACCAGAGTTCAATTTTCTGACAGAGTCTCGAAATAAGGGGAGAGCAAAGCTGTTTATTCAATCTACCAGTGATCAGGGGCAATCCCAGATAGGAGATAGGCATAGTCCCTCGACTAAAACCATACCTCTGAGATGTAGCATCAATAATAGAATCTGGAACACCACAATAAAAACCCAAACATTTCTTTTTATTGAGACTAAGGCCAGAAAATTCAGTAAACCGGATAACATTATCCAGTAGCAAGCATATAGAATTGCTCTCACCTTTACTAAATAAGAATATATCATCCGCAAAGATTACATGGGTGAGCTTCATCTGCCTAGTACGCCAGTGAAAGGAGAACAAAGAGTCATGCAGTTTGGAGCGCAGGAAAGCAGAAAGAACTTCCATGCCCAAAACAAACAAGAAGGGAGACAAAGGATCTTCCTGCCGGAGACCATTTCTGCATTGGAAATACCCTTCAAGAACTCCATTCAGCTTAATTGAGATCATGCAACCAGTGATACAGACCCTGATCCACTTAATAAACGGCCATAATGTCAAAGAGGAAACTCCAATTTAAGCTGTCAAAAGCCTTGTGTAAATCAAGTTTAAAAGCACATCTTGGAGTGCCATCGTTCCTGTGATAGTCTCTACAAAGCGCTTGGACCAACATTATATTATCTCCAATCAAGCGTTGAGGAACAAAAGCGGACTGATTGTGGGAGATAATCTGAGGAAGAACTCGTTGAATCCGACTGGCAAGCAGTTTAGTAATACACTTGTAAAGAGTATTACAGCACGAAATGGGCCTATATTCTTCAATTTTTGATGGATTGCAGCACTTAGGAATCAGAGTTATAGCAACAGAGTTGACTATACGAGGGAGTTCACAAGAGTCGAAGAAATAAAGAATTCCATTTGTGACATCTTCCCCAACAATATCCCACGCTGCCAGGTAAAACTCTGGAGTCAAACCATCAGGCCCCGGGCTCTTCCGTTTACCCATGGATTTGAAAGCTGAAAGAACATCCGCCCGACAGAAAGGAGCATTCAGAAAAGATTGCTGGAGATCAGATAAAGAGGGAAGAGTAATATCCGGTTCAAGCACATCAACCTGATGAGAAGAACCTAATATACGCCTAAAATAGTCAACAGCAACAGTTGCTATATCACCATGGGAGGTTTTAATATTCCCAGAACTATCTTCAATGGCCACAATTTTATTTGTGTTCCATCGACTTTTACAAGCTCTATGAAAAAAAGCATTATTTCCATCCCCCAAGTCGAGCCACTTTACCCTGGATTTTTGTTTTAAGAACGTTTCCTCCACAGAAAGGGCTTTGTGAAGAGCGGAGCACAACTGTTCTTCAGTATGAAAATCATCAAAAGATGGAGCAGGAGGCAGATTAGTTTGGAAATTCAACAGAGTAGTGCGAGCTGTAATGACGTCCTCATGAACATTACCAACAAATTTGTTTAAGCGTTTCAGAGCAGCTTTAACTCGCTTTATCTTTGAAGAAAGAATATACCACGGATCACCCCGAATAGTCACATTCCAGGCCTCATTAACAGTGCAAAGAAAGTCCTTATGATCAATCATGTGCTGGAATATTTGGAATGGTTTATGCAATTTATCAGTTTGAACCCCCAAGGTGATCATAGCAGGACTATGGTCGGACAGCCCCCGAGGAAGAAAGTGAGCACCCGAGAAGGGAAACACAGTAACCCAATCAGTATTGACTAAAACACGATCAAGCTTTCGAAACACCGGACTATTATGGCTACAATCCCACCAGGTATAAAGCTTGCCCGTAAAATTTAGATCAAAAACATCCAAAGCATCGACTGCATCTCTAAACTCCCTCATGTCAGCAGTCACTATATTAGAATTATTCATATCCACAGGGTGAAGACATACATTAAAGTCTCCAGTAATCAGCCATGGAGACACATTAGTGCCAATAAAACTTCCTTTATACTCCAATAAGTCCTTCCAGAGAATGCGACGCTCAATGTTATCATTAAAAGCGTAAATAAACGAAGCAAAAAAATTAGCCATAGAAGCTAACAGAGAGATCTTGCAGGAGATATGTTGAGCGTGAAAAACAGGATCAGAAATGGTCCAAACACAGGGATTCCATCCAATCCAAATTCTCCCATTGGAGTGATGATCATAATTAAACAACCATTCGAAGTGAGGAGCCACCAACTTCGAAACAAAAATTGAGTTTTCCTTTTTAACATGAGTCTCCAGGAGGGCGATTAGGCTTAGCCTATTAGAGGCGATAAAATCTTTATAAAAAGATATTTTATTATTAAGCCCCCTCGTGTTGTAGGAACAAAAAATCATGGATCAAAAATATTATTTCTTTAACGGGGAGCCCTTCCCCGCAGCTTTCCGAACTCTCTTTAACTGACCCTTTGATAATGATTTAGACAGAGCAGAGTAGATAGGCATTTGAATACTAGTACTCACATTGCTTTGTTTTGGCAGGCTAGCTTTCTTACCATGGACAGTAGTCCATTTTTCCTCTAGGACAGCAGACTCAGTTCCAGGAATAGATTCTATGTTAACTGCAGAAGATGAGGGATTGTTGTTGGAGTCAGTTGTAGCTTGAGGTTCTTGAACCTTCACCGTCTCTGTCGTCACAGTACTTTTTTCCTCTACAGGATCAGCTTTGGGAGGCTTTTGAACCCAAACCCTCTTGACAACAGGACACGCACCAACTAGGTGCCCCAACTGATTACACCCCGAGCACACCATAGGCCTTTGAGGATAAGATACAGCAACATCAACAAACTCAGTAGCAGAAAACTCCATTGTTTTCATATCTATTGCAGCAACCTTAATTTTTTCAGGAAGAGGATTTCCAACCTTGTAGCGCACACAAAGTTAAGCAAATTGAACCGGATTTAGCTGCGCAGTGACTTTATCAGCACAGATGGGAGGACCTATTGAACTAGCAACAAAGCTTAACCCCTCTCTTGTCCAATAGTAGTCCGGCAGATTTTCAAACTTAACCCACAACGGTACAGTAGATGGTTTTCCTACCCCCAAGTCAGCACCCCATACCTGCAGAATGAGTGGTTTACGCTCAAAATACCAGGTCCCCCTCGCCAAAACAGTGTTCATCTCAGCCTCAGATCTGAATTTAAAGAAGAAAGTGTGAGAGTCCCTTTGAGAGACCTGACACAACCCTTTTGAATCCCATGCTTTACGAGTTAATTCCATCACTTTCGAAAGGGGCAAGGTTCCCTTCGAAAAAACTCCCACAAGACAGAGCTTGAACTTCTCTAAACCTTTCTTTAGCACACCAGGAGGTGGAGCAATTACTGAAGAACCATCAGGCATGGGACAGTAATCAAAACTACCACACTCCTCAGGACCACTATTTTTCACCACAGTAGACCATAACGGTTTACCAGAGTCTTTGTTTGGTTCTTGAACGCCCCCAGAAGCCGCTTTGGGGCTATCCTCAATCTTCTTCATTTTATCTTTATGAGGATTTGGGGCTGCTTCCCCCACCATACCCTCAGAGTCAAGCATTTTTGCTGCACAATCAGCAGATTCACCAATCACGACCCCTTTATTTGAGACAACAGGCAAGCCAAATTCATCTCTAGAAGGAGAAGGTGAAGTGAAGCCCTGACGACCTAGATCCTCATAGATTTGGGCTTCCGAAAACCCCTTTTTCCGCAAGAAACTCAGAACATCCGCAAGCTTAGATCTCGTAGAGATTAAAGCTTCACGCTCATATTTTGTGGTGCTCATTATTGCCTGAACAGTGGCACTAGTGGTACTCAAATGATGCACATCTGGGAGCCGAGATTCATCAGACGAGTACCCATCTTCAACAATCACCACCTCCTCCAAGGGGATACCACCAGAACTGCTCGGCAAAGCTTCACCTTTTGGATCGACTTCCAAATGAGAGCCCCCCATCTCCTTTCCAGATCCAGCCATGATTTCTTGGAAAACATCACTACGAATGGCAATCGGAGCACTAGAGTTAAGAACCCCCTCTTCAAGGCAAAAACCATCCTGGTCGATCGCAAAACCATCAGAGTTACAGTTAGACATAATAAGTGTTTATAAAATATATTAAGAAATATAGGTGAAGGAAAGCGAAGAAGAAGTGAGAATAGAGATTTAGTGTGTTAGGGATGAAAAGAAAGAGTGGCGGCTGAGAAAAAAGGGTTAGGGTTTGGGGCTCTATCCTAGAGAGAAGGGAGAGGAAATTTCTAGAGAGAGAAACATCCTGTAGATAGTTAGTTAGCTGGAAACAACTTGTAGCTTCATTGTTGGATACAACTTGTAGCTCCATTCTAGACTCGTTTGAAGCTGAAAACAATTTGTAGCTTCATTTTCGGTTGTTTAAAATTAGAATCAACTTGTAGTTTCATTCTTGACTCGTTTGAGCCTGTAAACAACATGTTGCTTCATTATTGGTTAGATTGAAGTTGGAAACAACTTGTAGCTTCATTCTAGACTCGTTTGAAGTGGAAAACAATTTGTAGGTTCATTTTCGGTTTCATTCTTGACTCGTTTGAGCCTGTAAACAACTTGTTGCTTCATTATTGGTTAGATTGAAGTTGGAAACAACTTGTAGCTTCATTCTAGACTCGTTTGAAGTGGAAAACAATTTGTAGCTTCATTTTCTGTTGTTTAAAATTAGAATCAACTTGTAGTTTCATTTTTGACTCGTTTGAGCCCGGAAACAACTTGTTGCTTCATTATTGGCTGGATTGAAGTTGGAAACAATATGTAGCTTCATTCCAGACTCGTTTGAAGTTGAAAACAACTTGTAGCTTCATTTTCAGTTGTTTAAAATTAGAATCAACTTGTAGTTTCATTCTTGACTCGTTTGAGCCTTTAAACAACTTGTTGCTTCATTACTGGCTGGATTGAAGTTGGAAACAACTTGTAGCTTCATTCCAGACTCGTTTGAAGTTGAACACAACTTGTAGCTTCATTTTCGGTTGTTTAAAATTGGAATCAACTTGTAGTTTCATTCTTGTCTTGTTTGAGCCCGGAAACAACTTGTTGCTTCTTTATTGGTTAGATTGAAGTTGGAAACAACTTGTAGCTTCATTCCAGACTCGTTTGAAGTTGAAAACAACTTGTAGCTTCATTTTCAGTTGTTTAAAATTAGAATCAACTTGTAGTTTCATTCTTAACTCGTTTGAGCCTTTAAACAACTTGTTGCTTCATTACTAGCTTGATTGAAGTTGGAAACAACTTGTAGCTTCATTCCAGACTCGTTTGAAGTTGAACACAACTTGTAGCTTCATTTTCGGTTGTTTAAAATTGGAATCAACTTGTAGTTTCATTCTTGACTCGTTTGAGCCTGTAAACAACTTGTTGCTTCTTTCTTGGTAGACTCGTTTGAAGTGGAAAACAATTTGTAGCTTCATTTTCAGTTGTTTAAAATTAGAATCAACTTGTAGTTTCATTCTTGAATCGTTTGAGCCCGGAAACAACTTGTTGCTTCATTATTGGCTGGATTGAAGTTGGAAACAACATGTAGCTTCATTCCAGAGTCGTTTGAAGTTGAAAACAACTTGTAGCTTCATTTTCGGTTGTTTATAATTAGAATCAACTTGTAGTTTCATTCTTGACTCGTTTGAGCCTGTAAACAACTTGTTGTTTCATTATTGGCTAGATTGAAGTTGGATACAACTTGTTGCTCCATTCTAGACTCGTTTGAAGCTGAAAACAATTTGTAGCTTCATTTTCAGTTATTTAAAATTAGAATCAACTTGTAGTTTCATTCTTGACTCGTTTGAGCCCGGAAACAACTTGTTGCTTCATTATTGGCTGGTTTGAAGTTGGAAACAACTTGAAGCTTCATTTTAGACTCGTGGGAAGTGGAAAATAAATTGTAGCTTCATTTTCGGTTGTTTAAAATTAGAATCAACTTGTAGTTTCATTCTTGACTCGTTTGAGCCCGGAAACAACTTGTTGCTTCATTACTGGCTGGATTGAAGTTGGAAACAACATGTAGCTTCATTACAGACTCGTTTGAAGTTGAAAACAACTTGTAGCTTCATTTTCAGTTGTTTAAAATTAGAATCAACTTGTAGTTTCATTCTTGACTCGTTTGAGCCTGTAAACAACTTGTTGCTTCATTACTGGCTGGATTGAAGTTGGAAACAACTTGTAGCTTCATTCCGGACTCGTTTGAAGTTGAACACAACTTGTAGCTTCATTTTCGGTTGTTTAAAATTAGAATCAACTTGTAGTTTCATTCTTGACTCGTTTGAGCCTGTAAACAACATGTTGCTCATTATTGGTTTGATTGAAGTTGGAAACAACTTGTAGCTTCATTCTAGACTCGTTTGAAGTGGAAAACAATTTGTAGGTTCATTTTCGGTTTCATTCTTGACTCGTTTGAGCCTGTAAACAACTTGTTGCTTCATTATTGGTTAGATTGAAGTTGGAAACAACTTGTAGCTTCATTCTAGACTCGTTTGAAGTGGAAAACAATTTGTAGCTTCATTTTCTGTTGTTTAAAATTAGAATCAACTTGTAGTTTCATTTTTGACTCGTTTCAGCCCGGAAACAACTTGTTGCTTCAATATTGGCTGGATTGAAGTTGGAAACAATATGTAGCTTCATTCCAGACTCGTTTGAAGTTGAAAACAACTTGTAGCTTCATTTTCAGTTGTTTAAAATTAGAATCAACTTGTAGTTTCATTCTTGACTCGTTTGAGCCTTTAAACAACTTGTTGCTTCATTACTGGCTGGATTGAAGTTGGAAACAACTTGTAGCTTCATTCCAGACTCGTTTGAAGTTGAACACAACTTGTAGCTTCATTTTCGGTTGTTTAAAATTGGAATCAACTTGTAGTTTCATTCTTGACTCGTTTGAGCCTGTAAACAACTTGTTGCTTCTTTATTGGTTAGATTGAAGTTGGAAACAACTTGTAGCTTCATTCTAGACTCGTTTGAAGTGGAAAACAATTTGTAGCTTTATTTTCAGTTGTTTAAAATTAGAATCAACTTGTAGTTTCATTCTTGACTCGTTTGAGCCTGTAAACAACTTGTTGCTTCATTATTGGCTAGATTGAAGTTGGAAACAACTTGAAGCTTCATTCTAGACTCGTGGGAAGTGGAAAATAAATTGTAGCTTCATTTTCGGTTGTTTAAAATTAGAATCAACTTGTAGTTTCATTCTTGACTCGTTTGAGCCCGGAAACAACTTGTTGATTCATTACTGGCTGGATTGAAGTTGGAAACAACATGTAGCTTCATTACAGACTCGTTTGAAGTTGAAAACAACTTGTAGCTTCATTTTCAGTTGTTTAATTTTAGAATCAACTTGTAGTTTCATTCTTGACTCGTTTGAGCCTGTAAACAACTTGTTGCATCATTATTGGATGGATTGAAGTTGGAAACGACTTGTAGCTTCATTCCAGACTCGTTTGAAGTTGAACACAACTTGTAGCTTCATTTTCGGTTGTTTAAAATTAGAATCAACTTGCAGTTTCATTCTTGACTCGTTTGAGCCTGTAAACAACTTGTTGCTTCCTTATTGGCTAGATTGAAGTTGGATACAACTTGTAGCTCCATTCTAGACTCGTTTGAAGCTGAAAACAATTTGTAGCTTCATTTTCGGTTGTTTAAAATTAGAATCAACTTGTAGTTTCATTCTTGACTCGTTTGAGCCTGTAAACAACATGTTGCTTCATTATTGGTTAGATTGAAGTTGGAAACAAGTTGTAGCTTCATTCTAGACTCGTTTGAAGTGGAAAACAATTTGTAGCTTCATTTTCGGTTTCATTCTTGACTCGTTTGAGCCTGTAAACAACTTGTTGCTTCATTATTGGTTAGATTGAAGTTGGAAACAACTTGTAGCTTCATTCTAGACTCGTTTTAAGTGGAAAACAATTTGTAGCTTCATTTTCTGTTGTTTAAAATTAGAATCAACTTGTAGTTTCATTTTTGACTCGTTTGAGCCCGGAAACAACTTGTTGCTTCATTATTGGCTGGATTGAAGTTGGAAACAATATGTAGCTTCATTCCAGACTCGTTTGAAGTTGAAAACAGCTTGTAGCTTCATTTTCAGTTGTTTAAAATTAGAATCAACTTGTAGTTTCATTCTTGACTCGTTTTAGCCTTTAAACAACTTGTTGCTTCATTACTGGCTTGATTGAAGTTGGAAACAACTTGTAGCTTCATTCCAGACTCGTTTGAAGTTGAACACAACTTGTAGCTTCATTTTCGGTTGTTTAAAATTGGAATCAACTTGTAGTTTCATTCTTGACTCGTTTGAGCCTGTAAACAACTTGTTGCTTCTTTATTGGTTAGATTGAAGTTGGAAACAACTTGTAGCTTCATTCTAGACTCGTTTGAAGTGGAAAACAATTTGTAGCTTTATTTTCAGTTGTTTAAAATTAGAATCAACTTGTAGTTTCATTCTTGACTCGTTTGAGCCTGTAAACAACTTGTTGCTTCATTATTGGCTAGATTGAAGTCGGAAACAACTTGTAGTTTCATTCTAAACTCGTTTGAAGTGGAAAACAATTTGTAGCTTCATTTTCAGTTGTTTAAAATTAGAATCAATTTGTAGTTTCATTCTTGAATCGTTTGAGCCCGGAAACAACTTGTTGCTTCATTATTGGCTGGATTGAAGTTGGAAACAACATGTAGCTTCATTCCAGACTCGTTTGAAGTTGAAAACAACTTGTAGATTCATTTTCAGTTGTTTAAAATTAGAATCAACTTTTAGTTTCATTCTTGACTCTTTTGAGCCTGTAAACAACTTGTTGCTTTATTACTGGCTGGATTGAAGTTGGAAACAACTTGTAGCTTCATTCCGGACTCGTTTCAAGTTGAAAACAACTTGTAGCTTCATTTTCGGTTGTTCAAAATTAGAATCAACTTTTAGTTTCATTCTTGACTCGTATCAGCCTGTAAACAACTTGTTGCTTCATTATTGGTTGGATTGAAGTTGGAAACAACTTGTAGTTTCATTCTAGACTCGTTTGAAGTGGAAAACAATTTGTAGCTTCATTTTCAGTTGTTTAAAATTAGAATCAACTTGTAGTTTCATTCTTGACTCGTTTGAGCCTGTAAACAACTTGTTGCTTCATTATTGGCTAGATTGAAGTTGGATACAACTTGTAGCTCCATTCTAGACTCGTTTGAAGCTGAAAACAATTTGTAGCTTCATTTTCGGTTGTTTAAAATTAGAATCAACTTGTAGTTTCATTCTTGACTCGTTTGAGCCTGTAAACAACATGTTGCTTCATTATTGGTTAGATTGAAGTTGGAAACAACTTGTAGCTTCATTCTAGACTCGTTTGAAGTGGAAAACAATTTGTAGCTTCATTTTCGGTTTCATTCTTGACTCGTTTGAGCCTGTAAACAACTTGTTGCTTCATTTTCAGTTGTTTAAAATTAGAATCAACTTGTAGTTTCATTCTTGAATCGTTTGAGCCCAGAAACAACTTGTTGCTTCATTATTTGCTGGATTGAAGTTGGAAACAACATGTAGCTTCATTCCGGACTCGTTTGAAGTTGAAAACAACTTGTAGCTTCATTTTCAGTTGTTTAAAATTAGAATCAACTTGTAGTTTCATTCTTGAATCGTTTGAGCCCAGAAACAACTTGTTGCTTCATTATTGGCTAGATCGAAGTTGGAAACAACTTGTAGCTTCATTCTAGACTCGTTTGAAGTTGAAAACAATTTGTAGTTTCATTCTTGACTCGTTTGAGCCCGGAAACAACTTTTTGTTTCATTATTGGCTGGATTGAAGTTGGAAACGACTTGTAGCTTCATTCCAGACTCGTTTGAAGTTGAACACAACTTGTAGCTTCATTTTCGGTTGTTTAAAATTAGAATCAACTTGTAGTTTCATTCTTGACTCGTTTGAGCCCGGAAACAACTTGTTGCTTCATTACTGGCTGGATTGAAGTTGGAAACAACATGTAGCTTCATTACAGACTCGTTTGAAGTTGAAAACAACTTGTACCTTCATTTTCAGTTGTTTAAAATTAGAATCAACTTGTAGTTTCATTCTTGACTCGTTTGAGCCTGTAAACAACTTGTTGCTTCATTACTAGCTGGATTGAAGTTGGAAACAACTTGTAGCTTCATTCCGGACTCGTTTGAAGTTGAACACAACTTGTAGCTTCATTTTCGGTTGTTTAAAATTAGAATCAACTTGTAGTTTCATTCTTGACTCGTTTGAGCCTGTAAACAACTTGTTGCTTCATTATTGGTTAGATTGAAGTCGGAAACAACTTGTAGTTTCATTCTAGACTCGTTTGAAGTGGAAAACAATTTGTAGCTTCATTTTCAGTTGTTTAAAATTAGAATCAACTTTTAGTTTCATTCTTGACTCTTTTGAGCCTGTAAACAACTTGTTGCTTTATTACTGGCTGGATTGAAGTTGGAAACAACTTCTAGCTTCATTCCAGACTCGTTTCAAGTTGAAAACAACTTGTAGCTTCATTTTCGGTTGTTTAAAATTAGAATCAACTTGTAGTTTCATTCTTGAATCGTTTGAGCCCGGAAACAACTTGTTGCTTCATTATTGGCTGGATTGAAGTTGGAAACAACATGTAGCTTCATTCCAGACTCGTTTGAAGTTGAAAACAACTTGTAGATTCATTTTCAGTTGTTTAAAATTAGAATCAACTTTTAGTTTCATTCTTGACTCTTTTGAGCCTGTAAACAACTTGTTGCTTTATTACTGGCTGGATTGAAGTTGGAAACAACTTGTAGCTTCATTCCAGACTCGTTTCAAGTTGAAAACAACTTGTAGCTTCATTTTCGGTTGTTTAAAATTAGAATCAACTTTTAGTTTCATTCTTGACTCGTATCAGCCTGTAAACAACTTGTTGCTTCAT
The DNA here is from genome assembly GCF_001625215.2 of Daucus carota subsp. sativus. Taxonomy (NCBI): domain Eukaryota; kingdom Viridiplantae; phylum Streptophyta; class Magnoliopsida; order Apiales; family Apiaceae; genus Daucus; species Daucus carota. The sequence goes on along the minus strand of NC_030387.2, from coordinate 17,611,775 downwards.
TATTGGTTGGATTGAAGTTGGAAACAACTTGTAGTTTCATTCTAGACTCGTTTGAAGTGGAAAACAATTTGTAGCTTCATTTTCAGTTGTTTAAAATTAGAATCAACTTGTAGTTTCATTCTTGAATCGTTTGAGCCCAGAAACAACTTGTTGCTTCATTATTGGCTGGATTGAAGTTGGAAACAACATGTAGCTTCATTCCAGACTCGTTTGAAGTTGAAAACAACTTGTAGCTTCATTTTCAGTTGTTTAAAATTAGAATCAACTTGTAGTTTCATTCTTGAATCGTTTGAGCCCAGAAACAACTTGTTGCTTCATTATTGGCTAGATCGAAGTTGGAAACAACTTGTAGCTTCATTCTAGACTCGTTTGAAGTTGAAAACAATTTGTAGTTTCATTCTTGACTCGTTTGAGCCCGGAAACAACTTTTTGTTTCATTATTGGCTGGATTGAAGTTGGAAACGACTTGTAGCTTCATTCCAGACTCGTTTGAAGTTGAACACAACTTGTAGCTTCATTTTCGGTTGTTTAAAATTAGAATCAACTTGTAGTTTCATTCTTGACTCGTTTGAGCCTGTAAACAACTTGTTGCTTCATTATTGGTTAGATTGAAGTCGGAAACAACTTGTAGTTTCATTCTAGACTCGTTTGAAGTGGAAAACAATTTGTAGCTTCATTTTCAGTTGTTTAAAATTAGAATCAACTTTTAGTTTCATTCTTGACTCTTTTGAGCCTGTAAACAACTTGTTGCTTTATTACTGGCTGGATTGAAGTTGGAAACAACTTGTAGCTTCATTCCAGACTCGTTTCAAGTTGAAAACAACGTGTAGCTTCATTTTCGGTTGTTTAAAATTAGAATCAACTTGTAGTTTCATTCTTGAATCGTTTGAGCCCGGAAACAACTTGTTGCTTCATTATTGGCTGGATTGAAGTTGGAAACAACATGTAGCTTCATTCCAGACTCGTTTGAAGTTGAAAACAACTTGTAGATTCATTTTCAGTTGTTTAAAATTAGAATCAACTTTTAGTTTCATTCTTGACTCTTTTGAGCCTGTAAACAACTTGTTGCTTTATTACTGGCTGGATTGAAGTTGGAAACAACTTGTAGCTTCATTCCAGACTCGTTTCAAGTTGAAAACAACTTGTAGCTTCATTTTCGGTTGTTTAAAATTAGAATCAACTTTTAGTTTCATTCTTGACTCGTATCAGCCTGTAAACAACTTGTTGCTTCATTATTGGTTGGATTGAAGTTGGAAACAACTTGTAGTTTCATTCTAGACTCGTTTGAAGTGGAAAACAATTTGTAGCTTCATTTTCAGTTGTTTAAAATTAGAATCAACTTGTAGTTTCATTCTTGAATCGTTTGAGCCCAGAAACAACTTGTTGCTTCATTATTGGCTGGATTGAAGTTGGAAACAACATGTAGCTTCATTCCAGACTCGTTTGAAGTTGAAAACAACTTGTAGCTTCATTTTCAGTTGTTTAAAATTAGAATCAACTTGTAGTTTCATTCTTGAATCGTTTGAGCCCAGAAACAACTTGTTGCTTCATTATTGGCTAGATCGAAGTTGGAAACAACTTGTAGCTTCATTCTAGACTCGTTTGAAGTTGAAAACAATTTGTAGTTTCATTCTTGACTCGTTTGAGCCCGGAAACAACTTTTTGTTTCATTATTGGCTGGATTGAAGTTGGAAACGACTTGTAGCTTCATTCCAGACTCGTTTGAAGTTGAACACAACTTGTAGCTTCATTTTCGGTTGTTTAAAATTAGAATCAACTTGTAGTTTCATTCTTGACTCGTTTGAGCCTGTAAACAACTTGTTGCTTCATTATTGGTTAGATTGAAGTCGGAAACAACTTGTAGTTTCATTCTAGACTCGTTTGAAGTGGAAAACAATTTGTAGCTTCATTTTCAGTTATTTAAAATTAGAATCAACTTTTAGTTTCATTCTTGACTCTTTTGAGCCTGTAAACAACTTGTTGCTTTATTACTGGCTGGATTGAAGTTGGAAACAACTTGTAGCTTCATTCCAGACTCGTTTCAAGTTGAAAACAACTTGTAGCTTCATTTTCGGTTGTTTAAAATTAGAATCAACTTGTAGTTTCATTCTTGAATCGTTTGAGCCCGGAAACAACTTGTTCCTTCATTATTGGCTGGATTGAAGTTGGAAACAACATGTAGCTTCATTCCAGACTCGTTTGAAGTTGAAAACAACTTGTAGATTCATTTTCAGTTGTTTAAAATTAGAATCAACTTTTAGGTTCATTCTTGACTCTTTTGAGCCTGTAAACAACTTGTTGCTTTATTACTGGCTGGATTGAAGTTGGAAACAACTTGTAGCTTCATTCCAGACTCGTTTCAAGTTGAAAACAACTTGTAGCTTCATTTTCGGTTGTTTAAAATTAGAATCAACTTTTAGTTTCATTCTTGACTCGTATCAGCCTGTAAACAACTTTTTGCTTCATTATTGGTTGGATTGAAGTTGGAAACAACTTGTAGTTTCATTCTAGACTCGTTTGAAGTGGAAAACAATTTGTAGCTTCATTTTCAGTTGTTTAAAATTAGAATCAACTTGTAGTTTCATTCTTGAATCGTTTGAGCCCAGAAACAACTTGTTGCTTCATTATTGGCTGGATTGAAGTTGGAAACAACATGTAGCTTCATTCCAGACTCGTTTGAAGTTGAAAACAACTTGTAGCTTCATTTTCAGTTGTTTAAAATTAGAATCAACTTGTAGTTTCATTCTTGAATCGTTTGAGCCCAGAAACAACTTGTTGCTTCATTATTGGCTAGATCGAAGTTGGAAACAACTTGTAGCTTCATTCTAGACTCGTTTGAAGTTGAAAACAATTTGTAGTTTCATTCTTGACTCGTTTGAGCCCGGAAACAACTTTTTGTTTCATTATTGGCTGGATTGAAGTTGGAAACGACTTGTAGCTTCATTCCAGACTCGTTTGAAGTTGAACACAACTTGTAGCTTCATTTTCGGTTGTTTAAAATTAGAATCAACTTGTAGTTTCATTCTTGACTCGTTTGAGCCTGTAAACAACTTGTTGCTTCATTATTGGTTAGATTGAAGTCGGAAACAACTTGTAGTTTCATTCTAGACTCGTTTGAAGTGGAAAACAATTTGTAGCTTCATTTTCAGTTGTTTAAAATTAGAATCAACTTTTAGTTTCATTCTTGACTCTTTTGAGCCTGTAAACAACTTGTTGCTTTATTACTGGCTGGATTGAAGTTGGAAACAACTTGTAGCTTCATTCCAGACTCGTTTCAAGTTGAAAACAACTTGTAGCTTCATTTTCGGTTGTTTAAAATTAGAATCAACTTGTAGTTTCATTCTTGAATCGTTTGAGCCCGGAAACAACTTGTTGCTTCATTATTGGCTGGATTGAAGTTGGAAACAACATGTAGCTTCATTCCAGACTCGTTTGAAGTTGAAAACAACTTGTAGATTCATTTTCAGTTGTTTAAAATTAGAATCAACTTTTAGTTTCATTCTTGACTCTTTTGAGCCTGTAAACAACTTGTTGCTTTATTACTGGCTGGATTGAAGTTAGAAACAACTTGTAGCTTCATTCCAGACTCGTTTCAAGTTGAAAACAACTTGTAGCTTCATTTTCGGTTGTTTAAAATTAGAATCAACTTTTAGTTTCATTCTTGACTCGTATCAGCCTGTAAACAACTTGTTGCTTCATTATTGGTTGGATTGAAGTTGGAAACAACTTGTAGTTTCATTCTAGACTCGTTTGAAGTGGAAAACAATTTGTAGCTTCATTTTCAGTTGTTTAAAATTAGAATCAACTTGTAGTTTCATTCTTGAATCGTTTGAGCCCAGAAACAACTTGTTGCTTCATTATTGGCTGGATTGAAGTTGGAAACAACATGTAGCTTCATTCCAGACTCGTTTGAAGTTGAAAACAACTTGTAGCTTCATTTTCAGTTGTTTAAAATGAGAATCAACTTGTAGTTTCATTCTTGAATCGTTTGAGCCCAGAAACAACTTGTTGCTTCATTATTGGCTAGATCGAAGTTGGAAACAACTTGTAGCTTCATTCTAGACTCGTTTGAAGTTGAAAACAATTTGTAGTTTCATTCTTGACTCGTTTGAGCCCGGAAACAACTTTTTGTTTCATTATTGGCTGGATTGAAGTTGGAAACGACTTGTAGCTTCATTCCAGACTCGTTTGAAGTTGAACACAACTTGTAGCTTCATTTTCGGTTGTTTAAAATTAGAATCAACTTGTAGTTTCATTCTTGACTCGTTTGAGCCTGTAAACAACTTGTTGCTTCATTATTGGTTAGATTGAAGTCGGAAACAACTTGTAGTTTCATTCTAGACTCGTTTGAAGTGGAAAACAATTTGTAGCTTCATTTTCAGTTGTTTAAAATTAGAATCAACTTTTAGTTTCATTCTTGACTCTTTTGAGCCTGTAAACAACTTGTTGCTTTATTACTGGCTGGATTGAAGTTGGAAACAACTTGTAGCTTCATTCCAGACTCGTTTCAAGTTGAAAACAACTTGTAGCTTCATTTTCGGTTGTTTAAAATTAGAATCAACTTGTAGTTTCATTCTTGAATCGTTTGAGCCCGGAAACAACTTGTTGCTTCATTATTGGCTGGATTGAAGTTGGAAACAACATGTAGCTTCATTCCAGACTCGTTTGAAGTTGAAAACAACTTGTAGATTCATTTTCAGTTGTTTAAAATTAGAATCAACTTTTAGTTTCATTCTTGACTCTTTTGAGCCTGTAAACAACTTGTTGGGGTATTACTGGCTGGATTGAAGTTGGAAACAACTTGTAGCTTCATTCCAGACTCGTTTCAAGTTGAAAACAACTTGTAGCTTCATTTTCGGTTGTTTAAAATTAGAATCAACTTTTAGTTTCATTCTTGACTCGTATCAGCCTGTAAACAACTTGTTGCTTCATTATTGGTTGGATTGAAGTTGGAAACAACTTGTAGTTTCATTCTAGACTCGTTTGAAGTGGAAAACAATTTGTAGCTTCATTTTCAGTTGTTTAAAATTAGAATCAACTTGTAGTTTCATTCTTGAATCGTTTGAGCCCAGAAACAACTTGTTGCTTCATTATTGGCTGGATTGAAGTTGGAAACAACATGTAGCTTCATTCCAGACTCGTTTGAAGTTGAAAACAACTTGTAGCTTCATTTTCAGTTGTTTAAAATTAGAATCAACTTGTAGTTTCATTCTTGAATCGTTTGAGCCCAGAAACAACTTGTTGCTTCATTATTGGCTAGATCGAAGTTGGAAACAACTTGTAGCTTCATTCTAGACTCGTTTGAAGTTAAAAACAATTTGTAGTTTCATTCTTGACTCGTTTGAGCCCGGAAACAACTTTTTGTTTCATTATTGGCTGGATTGAAGTTGGAAACGACTTGTAGCTTCATTCCAGACTCGTTTGAAGTTGAACACAACTTGTAGCTTCATTTTCGGTTGTTTAAAATTGGAATCAACTTGTAGTTTCATTCTTGACTCGTTTGAGCCTGTAAACAACTTGTTGCTTCTTTATTGGTTAGATTGAAGTTGGAAACAACTTGTAGCTTCATTCTAGACTCGTTTGAAGTGGAAAACAATTTGTAGCTTTATTTTCAGTTGTTTAAAATTAGAATCAACTTGTAGTTTCATTCTTGACTCGTTTGAGCCTGTAAACAACTTGTTGCTTCATTATTGGCTAGATTGAAGTCGGAAACAACTTGTAGTTTCACTCTAAACTCGTTTGAAGTGGAAAACAATTTGTAGCTTCATTTTCAGTTGTTTAAAATTAGAATCAACTTGTAGTTTCATTCTTGAATCGTTTGAGCCCGGAAACAACTTGTTGCTTCATTATTGGCTGGATTGAAGTTGGAAACAACATGTAGCTTCATTCCAGACTCGTTTGAAGTTGAAAACAACTTGTAGATTCATTTTCAGTTGTTTAAAATTAGAATCAACTTTTAGTTTCATTCTTGACTCTTTTGAGCCTGTAAACAACTTGTTGCTTTATTACTGGCTGGATTGAAGTTGGAAACAACTTGTAGCTTCATTCCGGACTCGTTTCAAGTTGAAAACAAATTGTAGCTTCATTTTCGGTTGTTCAAAATTAGAATCAACTTTTAGTTTCATTCTTGACTCGTATCAGCCTGTAAACAACTTGTTGCTTCATTATTGGTTGGATTGAAGTTGGAAACAACTTGTAGTTTCATTCTAGACTCGTTTGAAGTGGAAAACAATTTGTAGCTTCATTTTCAGTTGTTTAAAATTAGAATCAACTTGTAGTTTCATTCTTGAATCGTTTGAGCCCAGAAACAACTTGTTGCTTCATTATTTGCTGGATTGAAGTTGGAAACAACATGTAGCTTCATTCCGGACTCGTTTGAAGTTGAAAACAACTTGTAGCTTCATTTTCAGTTGTTTAAAATTAGAATCAACTTGTAGTTTCATTCTTGAATCGTTTGAGCCCAGAAACAACTTGTTGCTTCATTATTGGCTAGATCGAAGTTGGAAACAACTTGTAGCTTCATTCTAGACTCGTTTGAAGTTGAAAACAATTTGTAGTTTCATTCTTGACTCGTTTGAGCCCGGAAACAACTTTTTGTTTCATTATTGGCTGGATTGAAGTTGGAAATGACTTGTAGCTTCATTCCAGACTCGTTTGAAGTTGAACACAACTTGTAGCTTCATTTTCGGTTGTTTAAAATTAGAATCAACTTGTAGTTTCATTCTTGACTCGTTTGAGCCCGGAAACAACTTGTTGCTTCATTACTGGCTGGATTGAAGTTGGAAACAACATGTAGCTTCATTACAGACTCGTTTGAAGTTGAAAACAACTTGTAGCTTCATTTTCAGTTGTTTAAAATTAGAATCAACTTGTAGTTTCATTCTTGACTCGTTTGAGCCTGTAAACAACTTGTTGCTTCATTACTAGCTGGATTGAAGTTGGAAACAACTTGTAGCTTCATTCCGGACTCGTTTGAAGTTGAACACAACTTGTAGCTTCATTTTCGGTTGTTTAAAATTAGAATCAACTTGTAGTTTCATTCTTGACTCGTTTGAGCCTGTAAACAACTTGTTGCTTCATTATTGGTTAGATTGAAGTCGGAAACAACTTGTAGTTTCATTCTAGACTCGTTTGAAGTGGAAAACAATTTGTAGCTTCATTTTCAGTTGTTTAAAATTAGAATCAACTTTTAGTTTCATTCTTGACTCTTTTGAGCCTGTAAACAACTTGTTGCTTTATTACTGGCTGGATTGAAGTTGGAAACAACTTGTAGCTTCATTCCAGACTCGTTTCAAGTTGAAAACAACTTGTAGCTTCATTTTCGGTTGTTTAAAATTAAAATCAACTTGTAGTTTCATTCTTGAATCGTTTGAGCCCGGAAACAACTTGTTGCTTCATTATTGGCTGGATTGAAGTTGGAAACAACATGTAGCTTCATTCCAGACTCGTTTGAAGTTGAAAACAACTTGTAGATTCATTTTCAGTTGTTTAAAATTAGAATCAACTTTTAGTTTCATTCTTGACTCTTTTGAGCCTGTAAACAACTTGTTGCTTTATTACTGGCTGGATTGAAGTTGGAAACAACTTGTAGCTTCATTCCGGACTCGTTTCAAGTTGAAAACAACTTGTAGCTTCATTTTCGGTTGTTCAAAATTAGAATCAACTTTTAGTTTCATTCTTGACTCGTATCAGCCTGTAAACAACTTGTTGCTTCATTATTGGTTGGATTGAAGTTGGAAACAACTTGTAGTTTCATTCTAGACTCGTTTGAAGTGGAAAACAATTTGTAGCTTCATTTTCAGTTGTTTAAAATTAGAATCAACTTGTAGTTTCATTCTTGAATCGTTTGAGCCCAGAAACAACTTGTTGCTTCATTATTTGCTGGATTGAAGTTGGAAACAACATGTAGCTTCATTCCGGACTCGTTTGAAGTTGAAAACAACTTGTAGCTTCATTTTCAGTTGTTTAAAATTAGAATCAACTTGTAGTTTCATTCTTGAATCGTTTGAGCCCAGAAACAACTTGTTGCTTCATTATTGGCTAGATCGAAGTTGGAAACAACTTGTAGCTTCATTCTAGACTCGTTTGAAGTTGAAAACAATTTGTAGTTTCATTCTTGACTCGTTTGAGCCCGGAAACAACTTTTTGTTTCATTATTGGCTGGATTGAAGTTGGAAACGACTTGTAGCTTCATTCCAGACTCGTTTGAAGTTGAACACAACTTGTAGCTTCATTTTCAGTTGTTTAAAATTAGAATCAACTTGTAGTTTCATTCTTGACTCGTTTGAGCCCGGAAACAACTTGTTGCTTCATTACTGGCTGGATTGAAGTTGGAAACAACATGTAGCTTCATTACAGACTCGTTTGAAGTTGAAAACAACTTGTAGCTTCATTTTCAGTTGTTTAAAATTAGAATCAACTTGTAGTTTCATTCTTGACTCGTTTGAGCCTGTAAACAACTTGTTGCTTCATTACTAGCTGGATTGAAGTTGGAAACAACTTGTAGCTTCATTCCGGACTCGTTTGAAGTTGAACACAACTTGTAGCTTCATTTTCGGTTGTTTAAAATTAGAATCAACTTGTAGTTTCATTCTTGACTCGTTTGAGCCTGTAAACAACTTGTTGCTTCATTATTGGTTAGATTGAAGTCGGAAACAACTTGTAGTTTCATTCTAGACTCGTTTGAAGTGGAAAACAATTTGTAGCTTCATTTTCAGTTGTTTAAAATTAGAATCAACTTTTAGTTTCATTCTTGACTCTTTTGAGCCTGTAAACAACTTGTTGCTTTATTACTGGCTGGATTGAAGTTGGAAACAACTTGTAGCTTCATTCCAGACTCGTTTCAAGTTGAAAACAACTTGTAGCTTCATTTTCGGTTGTTTAAAATTAAAATCAACTTGTAGTTTCATTCTTGAATCGTTTGAGCCCGGAAACAACTTGTTGCTTCATTATTGGCTGGATTGAAGTTGGAAACAACATGTAGCTTCATTCCAGACTCGTTTGAAGTTGAAAACAACTTGTAGATTCATTTTCAGTTGTTTAAAATTAGAATCAACTTTTAGTTTCATTCTTGACTCTTTTGAGCCTGTAAACAACTTGTTGCTTTATTACTGGCTGGATTGAAGTTGGAAACAACTTGTAGCTTCATTCCAGACTCGTTTCAAGTTGAAAACAACTTGTAGCTTCATTTTCGGTTGTTTAAAATTAGAATCAACTTTTAGTTTCATTCTTGACTCGTATCAGCCTGTAAACAACTTGTTGCTTCATTATTGGTTGGATTGAAGTTGGAAACAACTTGTAGTTTCATTCTAGACTCGTTTGAAGTGGAAAACAATTTGTAGCTTCATTTTCAGTTGTTTAAAATTAGAATCAACTTGTAGTTTCATTCTTGAATCGTTTGAGCCCAGAAACAACTTGTTGCTTCATTATTGGCTGGATTGAAGTTGGAAACAACATGTAGCTTCATTCCAGACTCGTTTGAAGTTGAAAACAACTTGTAGCTTCATTTTCAGTTGTTTAAAATTAGAATCAACTTGTAGTTTCATTCTTGAATCGTTGAGCCCAGAAACAACTTGTTGCTTCATTATTGGCTAGATCGAAGTTGGAAACAACTTGTAGCTTCATTCTAGACTCGTTTGAAGTTGAAAACAATTTGTAGTTTCATTCTTGACTCGTTTGAGCCCGGAAACAACTTTTTGTTTCATTATTGGCTGGATTGAAGTTGGAAACGACTTGTAGCTTCATTCCAGACTCGTTTGAAGTTGAACACAACTTGTAGCTTCATTTTCGGTTGTTTAAAATTAGAATCAACTTGTAGTTTCATTCTTGACTCGTTTGAGCCTGTAAACAACTTGTTGCTTCATTATTGGTTAGATTGAAGTCGGAAACAACTTGTAGTTTCATTCTAGACTCGTTTGAAGTGGAAAACAATTTGTAGCTTCATTTTCAGTTGTTTAAAATTAGAATCAACTTTTAGTTTCATTCTTGACTCTTTGAGCCTGTAAACAACTTGTTGCTTTATTACTGGCTGGATTGAAGTTGGAAACAACTTGTAGCTTCATTCCAGACTCGTTTCAAGTTGAAAACAACTTGTAGCTTCATTTTCGGTTGTTTAAAATTAGAATCAACTTGTAGTTTCATTCTTGAATCGTTTGAGCCCGGAAACAACTTGTTGCTTCATTATTGGCTGGATTGAAGTTGGAAACAACATGTAGCTTCATTCCAGACTCGTTTGAAGTTGAAAACAACTTGTAGATTCATTTTCAGTTGTTTAAAATTAGAATCAACTTTAGTTTCATTCTTGACTCTTTTGAGCCTGTAAACAACTTGTTGCTTATTACTGGCTGGATTGAAGTTGGAAACAACTTGTAGCTTCATTCCAGACTCGTTTCAAGTTGAAAACAACTTGTAGCTTCATTTTCGGTTGTTTAAAATTAGAATCAACTTTTAGTTTCATTCTTGACTCGTATCAGCCTGTAAACAACTTGTTGCTTCATTATTGGTTGGATTGAAGTTGGAAACAACTTGTAGTTTCATTCTAGACTCGTTTGAAGTGGAAAACAATTTGTATCTTCATTTTCAGTTGTTTAAAATTAGAATCAACTTGTAGTTTCATTCTTGAATCGTTTGAGCCCAGAAACAACTTGTTGCTTCATTATTGGCTGGATTGAAGTTGGAAACAACATGTAGCTTCATTCCAGACTCGTTTGAAGTTGAAAACAACTTGTAGCTTCATTTTCAGTTGTTTAAAATTAGAATCAACTTGTAGTTTCATTCTTGAATCGTTTGAGCCCAGAAACAACTTGTTGCTTCATTATTGGCTAGATCGAAGTTGGAAACAACTTGTAGCTTCATTCTAGACTCGTTTGAAGTTGAAAACAATTTGTAGTTTCATTCTTGACTCGTTTGAGCCCGGAAACAACTTTTTGTTTCATTATTGGCTGGATTGAAGTTGGAAACGACTTGTAGCTTCATTCCAGACTCGTTTGAAGTTGAACACAACTTGTAGCTTCATTTTCGGTTGTTTAAAATTAGAATCAACTTGTAGTTTCATTCTTGACTCGTTTGAGCCCGGAAACAACTTGTTGCTTCATTACTGGCTGGATTGAAGTTGGAAACAACATGTAGCTTCATTACAGACTCGTTTGAAGTTGAAAACAACTTGTAGCTTCATTTTCAGTGTTTAAAATTAGAATCAACTTGTAGTTTCATTCTTGACTCGTTTGAGCCTGTAAACAACTTGTTGCTTCATTACTAGCTGGATTGAAGTTGGAAACAACTTGTAGCTTCATTCCGGACTCGTTTGAAGTTGAACACAACTTGTAGCTTCATTTTCGGTTGTTTAAAATTAGAATCAACTTGTAGTTTCATTCTTGACCCGTTTGAGCCTGTAAACAACTTGTTGCTTCATTATTGGTTAGATTGAAGTCGGAAACAACTTGTAGTTTCATTCTAGACTCGTTTGAAGTGGAAAACAATTGTAGCTTCATTTTCAGTTGTTTAAAATTAGAATCAACTTGTAGTTTCATTCTTGAATCGTTTGAGCCCGGAAACAACTTGTTGCTTCATTATTGGCTGGATTGAAGTTGGAAACAACATGTAGCTTCATTCCAGACTCGTTTGAAGTTGAAAACAACTTGTAGATTCATTTTCAGTTGTTTAAAATTAGAATCAACTTTTAGTTTCATTCTTGACTCTTTTGAGCCTGTAAACAACTTGTTGCTTTATTACTGGCTGGATTGAAGTTGGAAACAACTTGTAGCTTCATTCCAGACTCGTTTCAAGTTGAAAACAACTTGTAGCTTCATTTTCGGTTGTTTAAAATTAGAATCAACTTTTAGTTTCATTCTTGACTCGTATCAGCCTGTAAACAACTTGTTGCTTCATTATTGGTTGGATTGAAGTTGGAAACAACTTGTAGTTTCATTCTAGACTCGTTTGAAGTGGAAAACAATTTGTAGCTTCATTTTCAGTTGTTTAAAATTAGAATCAACTTGTAGTTTCATTCTTGAATCGTTTGAGCCCAGAAACAACTTGTTGCTTCATTATTGGCTGGATTGAAGTTGGAAACAACATGTAGCTTCATTCCAGACTCGTTTGAAGTTGAAAACAACTTGTAGCTTCATTTTCAGTTTTTAAAATTAGAATCAACTTGTAGTTTCATTCTTGAATCGTTTGAGCCCAGAAACAACTTGTTGCTTCATTATTGGCTAGATCGAAGTTGGAAACAACTTGTAGCTTCATTCTAGACTCGTTTGAAGTTGAAAACAATTTGTAGTTTCATTCTTGACTCGTTTGAGCCCGGAAACAACTTTTTGTTTCATTATTGGCTGGATTGAAGTTGGAAACGACTTGTAGCTTCATTCCAGACTCGTTTGAAGTTGAACACAACTTGTAGCTTCATTTTCGGTTGTTTAAAATTAGAATCAACTTGTAGTTTTATTCTTGACTCGTTTGAGCCCGGAAACAACTTGTTGCTTCATTACTGGCTGGATTGAAGTTGGAAACAACATGTAGCTTCATTACAGACTCGTTTGAAGTTGAAAACAACTTGTAGCTTCATTTTCAGTTGTTTAAAATTAGAATCAACTTGTAGTTTCATTCTTGACTCGTTTGAGCCTGTAAACAACTTGTTGCTTCATTACTAGCTGGATTGAAGTTGGAAACAACTTGTAGCTTCATTCCGGACTCGTTGAAGTTGAACACAACTTGTAGCTTCATTTTCGGTTGTTTAAAATTAGAATCAACTTGTAGTTTCATTCTTGACTCGTTTGAGCCTGTAAACAACTTGTTGCTTCATTATTGGTTAGATTGAAGTCGGAAACAACTTGTAGTTTCATTCTAGACTCGTTTGAAGTGGAAAACAAGTTGTAGCTTCATTTTCAGTTGTTTAAAATTAGAATCAACTTGTAGTTTCATTCTTGAATCGTTTGAGCCCGGAAACAACTTGTTGCTTCATTATTGGCTGGATTGAAGTTGGAAACAACATGTAGCTTCATTCCAGACTCGTTTGAAGTTGAAAACAACTTGTAGATTCATTTTCAGTTGTTTAAAATTAGAATCAACTTTTAGTTTCATTCTTGACTCTTTTGAGCCTGTAAACAACTTGTTGCTTTATTACTGGCTGGATTGAAGTTGGAAACAACTTGTAGCTTCATTCCAGACTCGTTTCAAGTTGAAAACAACTTGTAGCTTCATTTTCGGTTGTTTAAAATTAGAATCAACTTTTAGTTTCATTCTTGACTCGTATCAGCCTGTAAACAACTTGTTGCTCATTATTGGTTGGATTGAAGTTGGAAACAACTTGTAGTTTCATTCTAGACTCGTTTGAAGTGGAAAACAATTTGTAGCTTCATTTTCAGTTGTTTAAAATTAGAATCAACTTGTAGTTTCATTCTTGAATCGTTTGAGCCCAGAAACAACTTGTTGCTTCATTATTGGCTGGATTGAAGTTGGAAACAACATGTAGCTTCATTCCAGACTCGTTTGAAGTGAAAACAACTTGTAGCTTCATTTTCAGTTGTTTAAAATTAGAATCAACTTGTAGTTTCATCTTGAATCGTTTGAGCCCAGAAACAACTTGTGCTTCATTATTGGCTAGATCGAAGTTGGAAACAACTTGTAGCTTCATTCTAGACTCGTTTGAAGTTGAAAACAATTTGTAGTTTCATTCTTGACTCGTTTGAGCCCGGAAACAACTTTTTGTTTCATTATGGCTGGATTGAAGTTGGAAACGAGTTGTAGCTTCATTCCAGACTCGTTTGAAGTTGAACACAACTTGTAGCTTCATTTTCGGTTGTTTAAAATTAGAATCAACTTGTAGTTTCATTCTTGACTCGTTTGAGCCCGGAAACAACTTGTTGCTTCATTATTGGCTGGATTGAAGTTGGAAACAACATGTAGCATCATTCCAGAGTCGTTTGAAGTTGAAAACAACTTGTAGCTTCATTTTCGGTTGTTTATAATTAGAATCAACTTGTAGTTTCATTCTTGACTCGTTTGAGCCTGTAAACAACTTGTTGTTCATTATTGGCTAGATTGAAGTTGGATACAACTTGTAGCTCCATTCTAGACTCGTTTGAAGCTGAAAACATTGTAGCTTCATTTTCAGTTGTTTAAAATTAGAATCAACTGTAGTTTCATTCTTGACTCGTTTGAGCCTGGAAACAACTTGTTGCTTCATTATTGGCTAGATTGAAGTTGGAAACAACTTGTAGCTTCATTATTGGCTAGATCGAAGTTGGAAACAACTTGTAGCTTCATTCTAGACTCGTTTGAAGTTGAAAACAATTTGTAGCTTCATTTTCAGTTGTTTAAAATTAGAATCAACTTGTAGCTTCATCCAGACTCGTTTGAAGTTGAACACAACTTGTAGCTCATTTTCGGTTGTTTAAAATTAGAATCAACTTGTAGTTTCATTCTTGACTCGTTTGAGCCCGGAAACAACTTGTTGCTTCATTATTGGCTCGATTGAAGTTGGATACAACTTGGAGCTCCATTCTAGACTCGTTTGAAGCTGAAAACAATTTGTAGCTTCATTTTCCGTTGTATAAAATTAGAATCAACTTGTAGTTTCATTCTTGACTCGTTTGAGCCTGGAAACAACTTGTTGCTTCATTATTGGCTAGATTGAAGTTGGAAACAACTTGTAGCTTCATTCCAGACTCGTTTGAAGTTGAAAACAACTTGTAGCTTCATTTTCGGTTGTTTAAAATAGAATCAACTTTTAGTTTCATTCTAGACTCGTTTGAGCCCGGAAACAACTTGTTGCATCATTATTGGATGGATTGAAGTTGGAAACGACTTGTAGCTTCATTCCAGACTCGTTTGAAGTTGAACACAACTTGTAGCTTCATTTTCGGTTGTTTAAAATTAGAATCAACTTGCAGTTTCATTCTTGACTCGTTTGAGCCTGTAAACAACTTGTTGCTTCATTATTGGCTAGATTGAAGTTGGATACAGCTTGTAGCTCCATTCTAGACTCGTTTGAAGCTGAAAACAATTTGTAGCTTCATTTTCGGTTGTTTAAAATTAGAATTAACTTGTAGTTTCATTCTTGACTCGTTTGAGCCTGTAAACAACATGTTGCTTCATTATTGGTTAGATTGAAGTTGGAAACAACTTGTAGCTTCATTCTAGACTCGTTTGAAGTGGAAAACAATTTGTAGCTTCATTTTCGGTTTCATTCTTGACTCGTTTGAGCCTGTAAACAACTTGTTGCTTCATTATTGGTTAGATTGAAGTTGGAAACAACTTGTAGCTTCATTCTAGACTCGTTTGAAGTGGAAAACAATTTGTAGCTTCATTTTCAGTTGTTTAAAATTAGAATCAACTTGTAGTTTCATTCTTGAATCGTTTGAGCCCAGAAACAACTTGTTGCTTCATTATTGGCTGGATTGAAGTTGGAAACAACATGTAGCTTCATTCCAGACTCGTTTGAAGTTGAAAACAACTTGTAGCTTCATTTTCAGTTGTTTAAAATTAGAATCAACTTGTAGTTCATTCTTGAATCGTTTGAGCCCAGAAACAACTTGTTGCTTCATATTGGCTAGATCGAAGTTGGAAACAACTTGTAGCTTCATTCTAGACTCGTTTGAAGTTGAAAACAATTTGTAGTTTCATTCTTGACTCGTTGAGCCCGGGAAACAACTTTTTGTTTCATTATTGGCTGGATTGAAGTTGGAAACGAGTTGTAGCTTCATTCCAGACTCGTTTGAAGTTGAACACAAACTTGTAGCTTCATTTTCGGTTGTTTAAATAGAATCAACTTGTAGTTTCATTCTTGACTCGTTTGAGCCCGGAAACAACTTGTTGCTTCATTATTGGCTGGATTGAAGTTGGAAACAACATGTAGCATCATTCCAGAGTCGTTTGAAGTTGAAAACAACTTGTAGCTTCATTTCGGTTGTTTATAATTAGAATCAACTTGTAGTTTCATTCTTGACTCGTTTGAGCTGTAAACAACTTGTTGTTTCATTATTGGCTAGATTGAAGTTGGATACAACTTGTAGCTCCATTCTAGACTCGTTTGAAGCTGAAAACAATTTGTAGCTTCATTTTCAGTTGTTTAAAATTAGAATCAACTTGTAGTTTCATTCTGACTCGTTGAGCCTGGAAACAACTTGTTGCTTCATTATTGGCTAGATTGAAGTTGGAAACAACTTGTAGCTTCATTATTGGCTAGATCGAAGTTGGAAACAACTTGTAGCTTCATTCTAGACTCGTTTGAAGTTGAAAACAATTTGTAGCTTCATTTTCAGTTGTTTAAAATTAGAATCAACTTGTAGCTTCATTCCAGACTCGTTTGAAGTTGAACACAACTTGTAGCTTCATTTTCGGTTGTTTAAAATTAGAATCAACTTGTAGTTTCATTCTTGACTCGTTTGAGCCCGGAAACAACTTGTTGCTTCATTATTGGCTCGATTGAAGTTGGATACAACTTGGAGCTCCATTCTAGACTCGTTTGAAGCTGAAAACAATTTGTAGCTTCATTTTCCGTTGTATAAAATTAGAATCAACTTGTAGTTTCATTCTTGACTCGTTTGAGCCTGGAAACAACTTGTTGCTTCATTATTGGCTAGATTGAAGTTGGAAACAACTTGTAGCTTCATTCCAGACTCGTTTGAAGTTGAAAACAACTTGTAGCTTCATTTTCGGTTGTTTAAATTAGAATCAACTTTTAGTTTCATTCTAGACTCGTTTGAGCCCGGAAACAACTTGTTGCATCATTATTGGATGGATTGAAGTTGGAAACGACTTGTAGCTTCATTCCAGACTCGTTTGAAGTTGAACACAACTTGTAGCTTCATTTTCGGTTGTTTAAAATTAGAATCAACTTGCAGTTTCATTCTTGACTCGTTTGAGCCTGTAAACAACTTGTTGCTTCATTATTGGCTAGATGAAGTTGGATACAGCTTGTAGCTCCATTCTAGACTCGTTTGAAGCTGAAAACAATTTGTAGCTTCATTTTCGGTTGTTTAAAATTAGAATCAACTTGTAGTTTCATTCTTGACTCGTTTGAGCCTGTAAACAACATGTTGCTTCATTATTGGTTAGATTGAAGTTGGAAACAACTTGTAGCTTCATTCTAGACTCGTTTGAAGTGGAAAACAATTTGTAGCTTCATTTTCGGTTTCATTCTTGACTCGTTTGAGCCTGTAACAACTTGTTGCTCATTATTGTTAGATTGAAGTTGGAAACAACTTGTAGCTTCATTCTAGACTCGTTGAAGTGGAAACAATTTGTAGCTTCATTTTCTGTTGTTTAAATTAGAATCAACTTGTAGTTTCATTTTTGACTCGTTTGAGCCCGGAAACAACTTGTTGCTTCATTATTGGCTGGATTGAAGTTGGAAACAATATGTAGCTTCATTCCAGACTCGTTTGAAGTTGAAAACAACTTGTAGCTTCATTTTCAGTTGTTTAAAATTAGAATCAACTTGTAGCTTCATTCCAGACTCGTTTGAAGTTGAACACAACTTGTAGCTTCATTTTCGGTTTTTTTTAAATTAGAATCAACTTGTAGTTTCATTCTTGACTCGTTTGAGCCCGGAAACAACTTGTTGCTTCATTATTGGCTCGATTGAAGTTGGATACAACTTGTAGCTCCATTCTAGACTCGTTTGAAGCTGAAAAACAATTTGTAGCTTCATTTCCGTTGTATAAAATTAGAATCAACTTGTAGTTTCATTCTTGACTCGTTTGAGCCTGGAAACACTTGTTGCTTCATTATGGCTAGATTGAAGTTGGAAACAACTTGTAGCTTCATTCCAGACTCGTTTGAAGTTGAAAACAACTTGTAGCTTCATTTCGGTGTTTAAATTAGAATCAACTTGTAGTTTCATTCTTGACTCGTTTGAGCCCGGAAACAACTGTTGCTTCATTATTGGATGGATTGAAGTTGGAAACAACTTGTAGCTTCATTCCAGACTCGTTTGAAGTTGAACACAACTTGTAGCTTCATTTTCGGTTGTTTAAATTAGAATCAACTTGCAGTTTCATTCTTGACTCGTTTGAGCCTGTAAACAACTTGTTGCTTCATTATTGGCTAGATTGAAGTTGGAAACAACTTGTAGCTCCATTCAGACTCGTTTGAAGCTGAACACAATTTGTAGCTTCATTTTCGGTTGTTTAAAATTAGAATCAACTTGTAGTTCATTCTTGACTCGTTTGAGCCTGTAAACAACTTGTTGCTTCATTATTGGTAGATTGAAGTTGGAAACAACTTGTAGCTTCATTCTAGACTCGTTTGAAGTGGGAAAACAATTTGCGCTTCATTTTCGGTTTATCTTGACTCGTTTGAGCCTGTAGTAAACAACTTGTTGCTTCATTATTGTTAGATTGAAGTTGGAAAACAACTTGTAGCTTCATTCTAGACTCGTTTGAAGTGGAAAACAATTTGTAGCTTCATTTTCTGTTGTTTAAAATTAGAATCAACTTGTAGTTTCATTTTTGACTCGTTTGAGCCCGGAAACAACTTGTTGCTTCATTATTGGCTGGATTGAAGTTGGAAACAATATGTAGCTTCATTCCAGACTCGTTTGAAGTTGAAAACAACTTGTAGCTTCATTTTCAGTTGTTTAAAATTAGAATCAACTTGTAGTTTCATCTTGACTCGTTTGAGCCTTTAAACAACTTGTTGCTTCATTACTGGCTGGATTGAAGTTGGAAACAACTTGTAGCTTCATTCCAGACTCGTTTGAAGTTGAACACAACTTGTAGCTTCATTTTCGGTTGTTTAAAATTAGAATCAACTTGTAGTTTCATTCTTGACTCGTTTGAGCCTGTAAACCAACTTGTTGCTTCTTTATGGTTAGATTGAAGTTGGAAACAACTTGTAGCTTCATT